>NC_081150.1:8368510-8668510 GCF_958295425.1 Solea solea
GTCATTTGAAGTAGACTATTCACTGAGACCCGAGTACTGCATTTCATTCCATTAATGTTTTTACATGGCCAGAATGGCAATTAAGTTTCCTTGCATCCTTGAATTATTTTGTGTGTAAGGACCATTTTCCTCTTAAGAAAGCAACCTAGATTAGTCTTCCCTGTACTTCAGTGGGTGTACTTTGCTATCATTTATCTGCCCCATACACTGTGATATAGCACTTGTATTTGAGTTGACTGCAGTTTTATGTCAGCATTTTGAGTGGTAACCCTTAATCTGCACGCACAAGCAAGAGTTTAAGAACTTTGTTTACAGAGTTTATTAATGAAAATGAAACGTGGAAATGCAGAGTTTGCTACACATTCACAAGATAATGATGAGAACATGTACAATACAGATGGATCTACATCCTCCACAAAATCGCATTATTTTACATCTATTGTATTATAGGCTATTATTCACTGTAATCAAGTGAAATGTATTTTAGCATGCCTTAAACCTTTCATAATACAAGAGTTGTCGCTGTAGAAATGTGTTTGTGGGCTAGTTTCAGCAGCTCGTTGCCATTCCAGTGATGAGGGACACAAAAGAACTCGTGGCAAACCCGGGGTTGAGTAGGAGCTGCTCCAGCATGTCCCTGCCTTTCTCTCTTGTTTGTACTGAACACATGGCTTTTTGCCACATACTAACCAGTGTACCACCTGAAAGAAGACAGAATCACAGCCATCATTAACAGACACCAATTCCATTTTAAAAGAAAACAAAGAAACACAAATATAATTTGATGTGTGACTTCCCCACCAAGAAAACTGTTGATGCTTTGCATCCAGGAGAAGATGGACAGTGTGTGCCTCTCCTCGTCACTCAGATCAGCGAAGTTGTCGTTCTCCTAGACATACAAATTATGACAAAGACATTAGAAGGGCCCACATGTATGGCATAATACTAATATTATTCAGAAATTCAGAAATGAATGGATGAAAAGGTAAGCCTGTACCTGTAGCACTCGACCTGGCAGAGGGCTTATGAACGGCACAGTTTTTGCGATATTGGAATGGAAATGCACTGCCGCTACATACTCTGCTGAGTTGAGCCAGCTGTTAAAAAACGACTGCTCTGTGGAGGAGTAGAAGCTCTTCCTGGATGAGAGGAGAAGACAGGAAGGATATCAAGATCAGAGATGTTAAAACACTATTTAACATTTGCTGACTTCATGCTGGGTTTGATTCTTGCAGCTTACAAGTAACCTTTATATTTACAATACATAAGGGATGGCTGCCATGTTGGACCACTGTGTTCTAACTAACAAACTAAACACCTTTTGAGTTTTGATTATAACTAAAGGATAGCATAGCCAGAGGTTACTAAAATCTACACATCGCACCTTTAAGACGTACAAGGACAGAGGTTCAGGGTGCAGAGGGGGCACGAAAAGAGGAACCATTCAAAGTCACTGACCCATCAAAATAAATTTGAGGTTGTTATCATAAACTTGCATGATGTTTTAAAGAAAGGAAGTCTGGAAATCATTCATGTATTACATGGTAGTGAAGCCTGCAGCTGTCATCAACTGACGACAAGGCGATTCTTTGCTTATTTGCTCTCTCGCTCGTAATTAGATGGGCGTATTCACAATATTGCTTAACTCAACATGGTATCTAAGGAGCTTGTAGAGAGATTTTATGGCAAAACTTAATATGATGAACTAACTGGCTGCTTGCTTCAAGACTGCCAACGTGAAGATGCTCTGCATGGTGTGAACTGAAGTGGAGACTGTCATGTCTGTTGATTGTTGATTGTTGATTGTTTATTGTTGATTGTTTATTTATGTTTATTTATGTAACTGCCTGTTTTGCATCGTGGGTCTGAGAGGACTGCAATTTCATCTGTGCTGTATGTCGTACATATAGTACATTTGACAAATAAAACTACTTGACTTGACTTGAGACCGGAGCGGAGACCACACAAATGAAATGTGCTTAAGGTTTCATGAGTGTTACCTGGTGTCGCATACTGAAGAGGAATGAGTTGAAGCCAGTTGAGCAGCCCAGTTGAGACCAAGGAGAGCATCTTTCTTCTCAGCATCAGACAGAGGAGACTCACTCGCACTCTTGAGACCCTTTAAACACAAAATACACACACACACACACAGGAGTTCCTCCATAAAGAGTCAGGATACAGAGGCACAAACAGAAGCAGCAGAAACTGAGACATTGTGATTGTCAGAGCCTCCCTGATGCCCGTTCTTTTGGCTTGTAACATATCTGTAAATGTGTGTCACAGTTATATCATTTCCCACCTGTGAACAGTAAACTCGCCTTTACCCCAGTTATCATGATTTGTTTGTTTGTCTTGATTCTGCTGTGTGGTTTGTCAGGATGAGACAAACCGCAGCCTCATACTCTCTGTGAGTACATAATACGATAAATACAGTTGTTACAGATGCTGTTGTTGTTGATGTTGACTTCACACTGCTATGTTGTTTTGTATTTTTATTTTTTTATTTCTCCTTTATTTAACCAGATAAAAGACCCATTGAGATCAAAATCTCTTTCACAAGGGTGACCTGGCCAAGAAAGGCAGCAGCACACATCATAGTTAAATAAAAACAGGAAGGCAGCTACTACAATACAAACATGGAAATACAAGAGTACAACTAGACAAACATAAAGTGCAAGAGTTGTAGTCACAGTAACAATTTAAGAACACAGGCACTGTGAAAGCTTTTTTTTCCCATTTCGGTCCGAACACGTGAGGCAGACAAGTGCAAAATGTCATTTTGCACTACATCATGTATGGATTAACCTTTATGAGTCAAACCCACAAAAGAGTTTTGCACATACTGCACCTGGAAAAAGGCATCCCACTTAGACATGACATCAGGAAAACGAGTGGCACAGTCAGCGTAGGTGGTGCAATAGTCCACAACACCTTCAGGCACCTGCATCTGCACCTGATGACGATCATAGTTACAGTATAATCAGTCCTATTATCATCAAAACTGTCTATAACCAACCAAAAGCAGCTTTTATTGTAGTTACTCCATTTTTTTGAGACAGTTTTTCACGTGTCTCATTGTACCTGAAGATCAGGTCCCAGGAAGCCTTGCTGCACAGCAGAAAGGAAGGGCAGTACTGAGGACAAATAGTTCACACCTGAAATAGGAGATATTAATGTAAGAGTTTATTTAAGACGGCACACACACACACACTATATCTCTCTCACACAAAATAACTCACTCTGTGTGTGTCATACTTACATCCCCACCAGCTCTGTGTAGAAATGCACATGTTATCTCCCGTTTCCAGGCCGCAGGTTGTAGCACCTGTTGGATCTGCGAGACGCCCTGCAGGAGCAAGACATTTGACATGGATTTCAGGTTCACTCACGACAAGTAAGAAGCATTTTCAGACACGGACATTTGTTTGTCTTAAGTTAAATTTCTCTCTTAGCTTAATGGGAGGTTTTTATAGGTATAATTATTGTTATGATACCTGAAGTTACCATCCATGCAAGCTGCAGTGGGAGCCCCCAAAGAGGACTGTCTGTAGCGTCTGTCCCCATGGATCCCATGAATGGATTTGTAGCAGCTATCATCAGCCGGTAAAGACTCATACGGTGAAGGTAGTGCCAAGGATCGGGGTTCAGAATGTCATTCTGTTTCGGCAGGTCACTCATCTGTTCGGTCGTATGAGCCCACAGGACGGGCAGGCCATTTTCTAGAACTACAGCAGAGCTGCTGAGGGACACGGCACATGCCAGGAGGACGCTGAGGACGGCCAGATGCATGATCGATGAGCTGCTACTGCACAGAGCAGAGGGATGTCAGGGAGTCAAGAGCTTGTACTCTAGACTGAGGGTTGTTACGTACATTCAGGGTTTATATCCTCTCCAGAGTTCAGACCCTCTGACCCCTGCAAGCAAACAAACACAGAGCCATCGACTCACATCGGGCCACATGACACATAGTTCACTGGACCCTCACAGACAGATAAGATAGGCAGAATGGATGTGCATGGTGCTTATGAAAGCAACATTTTGTCATGATCCAGTCATTCAAATGTTTTATTACATAAAACACTATCAACCCAAACACAATCATTTTTAGTGTTCAACATGACATTGGATTTCAATTTCAAATTGATTAGCAAGCCACATTCTGTTCTTACTGTGTTAGAAATTCTATCAAACAATGTATTAATGCCAGCAGCATGCATGCAGTATAAATTTAAATGTATACAAATAATAAATTTAGACTTATAACGCAGTAAAAAAAAAAAAATCCAACATCTCATTGAAACAAAACGGGAGGTAATAACTATTTAGAGATTTTATTCCCTGGTCCAAGATAAAATTTCTAAGTGAGCCATTGAGGGTGCAACAGTATGTTTATCAGATCTTTGGTTTATTGGTTGTAAAATGGAGGAGATGCAGGTTTAACCTCCTTCAGCTTGAGACAGGAGTAAAGTAAAAATAGAATTTATATGAGAGTACAGAAAATAACATCCATAAGCTTTAGAAATGGTGTAAAAAAAAAAAAGGATGAACAGGAAGGGACAGATTCAATGATAAGAAACCAGAAACCTTTCTGAATTATCCATAACAGAATCAAGATTTTGTAATTAATATGTTCATCTGATATTTTCCGTCTTATATACTGCTCGTGTTATACTTTGAACTTATTTGAAATCACGCTCACATCAACCTTATGAGTGGACAGAGTTGAAGCCATATCTCTGTTGAGTAACAGTCATGTAACTTTTGCTAACTGTCTCAAAGACAAGTGCTGCATTTTGGGCAAACTAAGCTAACATGTTTTTTCTTATTTTTTTCCTTTAACTCACAGCAGAAGCCGGGTTGAAGGGTTAAAAGTGAGTCTCATTTCATAATGTTACATATGACTTGTGTCACGTACTGTATTTACAGAACATAAGGTCAACTGATGTGACCCCTGCATGTGAGTTGACCTTTTTATCGGGGACACCGTATTGGTTTTGAACATTGTTTGACAGACTGTGCTACATCAGTTGTTGTGTAAAGGCAGATGCCTCAGGATCTGTCTTAGAAGTTTGTCCTGCGAACAAACACAGGAGCTTAAACCACGTGAACCCTGATGCATCCTGCTGGGCACACACACATGACCACAGATATGGATCTCTGTACAACACACCAAGGTTATAATAGTTCTGGATTTTTCGTTTAATTTAAAATGACTAAGTCTTAATTCGTTTTTAGAGAGAGTTTGTTGGGTTCTATTTAGTTTTCGTTATTGTTTTAGTTTTTGTTAACTATTGTAACACATATGTGGATTACTCTTGTATGGGACATGTGAGTGTGTTACAGTTGTTATTTACTGTTTGCAGGTTTTAGTATAAATGGCTGGAGCCAAGATTTTAGAAAAACTAGGTCCAAGTTCACGTCTGGCCAAACATGTCAAGTAAACAAAGTGACAGGTGAGGGCTGGGTGCCCAACATCCTGATAAGAAAATAAGCAGAGGGGTTGTTAATAATCCCAAAATTAAAAAATTAAATCCCATTCTTTATTTAGTATTAGCATTTACACTTCAATTTATTTTAAGACTTGCCTTTAAATTCATGTTTGTCTTTTGTTTTAAACGTTATCTTTATGCTATGATCAGTTTCCACACAATGAGGATTGGACTTTTAGTTTGAAATGAACTTTTTATGCTTTTTCAGCTTTCAAACACTGATGACTTTGACTTTTTATTATGAACTTCGTTCTTATGTTTTGGGTCACGTGTTCTCAGCGCTCCACCTGTCATGTGACAGGGGGCGTGGCAGAGGAATCAGGAAACTCCTGCGCTGCAACAAGTCAGCAGAAAGGTAAAAGCACCAAATTCTTACTTTATGAACTTATCTTTCACTGTGTGAGAGGCTTGTGGACACTTTCGAATGTGAAACTTTGAACATGTGATGCTGTGTTATGTTTATTAGAACACAAAGAAATTAATGAAATGTGTTTGTAAAACGAAGAGAGGAAACGATCTTTAAAATGTTCTGCGACTTTAAATTTTTATTTTAATGACAGCAGTGAAATAGAAAAAGCAGCGTTGACAATGGTGGAAATAATGTCATAAACACTACGGCGGAAATAAATGTTGTAATAATTTCTTCTGCCGTTGTAAACTGCTGTGATTTCCGCATTTTTCTCCTCGGGCTACTCCAGTAAACTGACTAATGTTTGCAGACATGGAGGTGCAGCACGGCTGGCTGAAGCTGAAAGCGTGTGTTAAATGTTTACATTAATTAAGTGTATAATGAACACCTTCAGAGTCAATAGCAGGGTTGACAGTTTCTTTGTGGCGTTAGTTTGCTTGAGGGAGCAGCACCGGAAGTCTGCTTGACTGACTGTACTGTAGTAAACATGGAGCAGCCCCGTCACAGGTTTATCAATGCTGTGTATGCAAGAATGAACACATCATCACTAACTGATGAATCCATGCTCTCTGGTGTATTAGTCAGTTCCACTATATGGACATATCAATAGCTTCTCAAACCTACCACGATACCAATAATATCACGATACAACGATTCTGTCATAGTCAATATATTGCAAGACAATCATGTAGCGATACATCATGATATCTGTCGAACTGAAGAAAACAAAACGTCCGTGAAAAGTTAAAAGTGGAGGATTTCTCTATTTATTCACAACAAAGTGCATAAAGTCTTGTAATCGCAATGAACGTTCTTCGTCCAGGTAACTTACAAATTTAAAAATAATAATAATAAAATATCAATTTCACCAAATTGATATTTTGACCCAGAGCACATTCTCTGCTCATAGCTATTAACATCTTACATAAGCCTGACATTGGAACTTGATAAATGTTATATTTAAATTCCAGCTAAGTCTATAATCTGGATCAGATCCAGATGAACCAAACCAAACCATACCGATTTTGCCCTTTGTTAGAGACAAGGATTTCTTAAAACTTTATTTTTTTGTAATAGATTCTTCAAAAAAAAAAACCCAGATTAAGTTAAACTGAATCAAAAACTAGACAGGAATTTGGTAACAGAAGGACAAACCTACAGATAAGCACACGCCGCTGTTGACAACATTTAGGGAGATATAATTTATTGTGTCACTATAGTGCAGACCATCCCATAAAACAATTTTAAGATATAATCCATACATCATTCAAAGTGGATTAATTTGTGAATCCTTATTTTCTTCACAAACAACAGTCATACTGAACTCTGTTAGCAGCACATATTTCAGCGTGTAACAGCTTTATTGTGTCTGTCTAATCCGTCAGTGTGATGTCGCACCCGTATAATGCAAATTGTCGATACACAGTAGTATTTAGTCGAGCAATATTTTCACATGTCACTTACTAAGGGCATGAAATAAGTGCAGTCACAGATGATGAATCATTTATGATGAGTTATGAACGAGTGAAGTGACTGTGTTGTTGTGTGTCCTCGCAGCTCTTCAGCATGGCGTACTATGCTGGGATTCCAGAGGAGCCTGATGCCTTAGTTCAAACCATCAGCTCCAACATCCAGAAGCTCACACTGCTGAGTAAGACTGTACACACACTTACACACTCACACATACACACACACATTTACTAAACGGTTTCGTTTTTTCACTAGACTCCGAGCTGCAGAGGGCAGTATCTCTGCTGGGAACAGAGCAGGACAGCAACCAGCTTACACACACACTGTGAGTTTGTGGATATTCTTTGTTATGCTGATACAGCTTAATAAAATGAATGACTGTATTAAAAAAAATAAAGATAGTCTTTCTAATTTGGAAAGTTAAGCCAGGAGGTGGGAAGGAAGTTGCTTTTAGCCATTCGGGGGCAACTCCACTGGTTGAAGTCTAAGGGAAAATAATAATAATAATAATTTCTTCAGTTTCAATAGGTTTCTACCCACCTTGTGCTTGAACCATAATTACCTTCAGTAAACATTAACTAGAGGAGTTAATGGTCTTAATCACTATTTTCAGGTCTTCTGTGATAGCACATGATGTCGATTTTGTAAATCATGTTCCAACTGAGAGGAAAATAGACATATCCGTGGACACCGGTGTAATTGATAGCTGATATAATTTAATAGGAACCTGGTTGCAGGTGAGGTCGGTGAATTTCCAGTTGCAAAATCTGTCATGGTGCTGGTCAAAGTGTGAATCTTGTCTTGCACCTGGAAGATTATGCCCATTTTTTATATACAGTCTGTGATCAAAGCATAATTTCCAACATTATAAAGGTCCAGTGATACTCAGCTCTTCCTCTGTCCAAAAAATAAAAATGTTCTCTGACATTATTTTTCTTTTGTCACCAGGCAACAGAAACAGCAGCAGGGCAACCAACTAGCCAAAGAGACTGACCGACTGATCAAGACATTCTCTGCACTTCCTGTTGGCCCTGATCAGGTACTGAACCCTTCAATTACCTTTCCCCCAAACAGCTGTTTAAAGTCATGTTTAAATGAATCAGATTTTTTGTAACTTATACTCTGTGGTTACTCTGTTAATATTTTTCTGCACGTCTCCTAGCGGCAGAGAAAAATACAGAAAGAGCGCCTGCTAAATGACTTCTCGGCCGCTCTAAATAACTTCCAAAAGACCCAGCGGCAGGCAGCTGACAAAGAGAGGGAGGTTGTGGCCAGAGTCAGAGCCAGCTCCAGGGTGTCGGTGAGTAATCTGCTGCGCCTGCAATGTCACAAGAGTATGCGCGTAGACCAGACACAGAAAGAGTGTCTTTTATCAGATATTAAAAATGACACATAAAGAAGTGTTTGCGCACTGTCATATCATGAAAAGGATTATAAATAAGCCATATTATCACACATTCTATCTTCTGAATAGGTTCTGTTACAATGCGTCTTGTTAGGCACCTACAATTATAAGATATATTATTATATATATAAAATAGAGCGAGCAAATGTAAAACCATCCATCTCAAACTCTATCACTCAACGCAACAAGGAAACTGGTTAACTTTACTCTTCAATAGTGGTTTGTTTTTACAGTGTTCTGTGTCTTAAGGCGTTTATTATACCTGGCTTTACATTTTAGAGCGTGTGCAATGTTATTTTTACTGTGAGAATGCATGTCCTGTCTGTTTGTCTCTGTCTCACTGTGTGTTGTCCTGTAGCTGCTGTTGCTGCTTTTGCCCATGAAACATTTCTCTCTCATCAAGACTCACTGACCCACTTTTTTAAGTGCTGCATATCCTCCAGCAGCAGATTCCTGCTACAATAAGAATTTATCTTGGTTGAGTGTAGATATCAGAGTCTGCATAAAGGCCAGCACATACGTTGTAGAAACTGCAGTACATCAATGATGTCTAATTCCATTTTAAACTTGTATATTTCTAAATGTATTCTTTATTCCCAGTTACTCTCGGCACTGCAGAAACATTTAGTGTAGTGGCCAAGATTTTTCATTCATTGTGAAATTACTACATTTGACATACAGTCTTGTGTTCAATAATCTGTCAGTGCCATCTACTCTGATATATATATATATATATATATATATATATATATATATATATATATATATAAATAAACAACTTGTTTAAGCTGCTTCCAATTACTGTAGATTTCTGCCAAAACATGTGTCACTGTAGTCTGTAACGACCACTTATTAATATTTATCTTCACTGAAAGTTTAGAAGTAAACTTTCACAAGGAGCTCTCACATCGCCGTGCCTCAGAGATTGTTGTTAGATTGTGACTGTTTTTAGAAACAGAGTTCCCTCCGGGCAGCCTGCTTGCTTGGCAACTCTGTTCCCTCTCAGTTATCTGTACCCACTGTGTTCACACTGATAAGCAGGAACACTTCCTCACCTTTTGAAAGGATAGGCGAAGAACATTTTTTTGGCAGGGAGGATAAAAAAAAAAAGAAGAAGCTGTGCATATATTGTATATTTGACAACAAACTGTTCTGGAGATTTAATTCTATTTAATGAGGCATTAAGGTCATGGGTGTTCTAACATCACTATAACATCCTGTACCTTCTGTTCCCGTCAACAGGGAGGCCAGCCTGACGAAAGCTTTGGAAATGTGTCTCCATTTGTAAAGTCAGTCCACCTTTTTCTCTTCCTTCTGCTGTCATTAGCATATTCTGTTTATTATTCTTATTACATGTGTATGTTTTTGCTCCTGCAGTGAGTCCCAGATGCAGGCTCAGGCCGAGGCCATCACCGAAGAAGACCTGAGACTGATCCAAGAGAGGGAGTCGGCCATCTTGCAGTTGGAGGTACAAATAAGAATCAAATGTCTGCAACGGCGCATTTACACCACATAACTCATATGAACAACTTTTTTCTTCATGTGTTTTGCTTTAGTCTGACATCACGGATATCAATGACATCTTCAAGGACCTGGGGATGATGGTGCATGAGCAGGGAGACATGATAGGTGAGCGTCTCAGCAGATATATTTGACATGCCTCCATGTAACCATGTATAAACCTTGCAACTGGGTTTTTATTGATATTTACAGTATATGTAGCTATTAAATATCAAAATACATAATATTTTCCTTCTTAAAATAACAAAACAAATGGGAAGCCTGCCACATATTTGCATTCACCATATTTGAAATGTAAAACATGTGTGTTTTCCTGTAGTTTGCCTTGAGAGATGTGTAAAAACAAAAGCCTCTACCTCATGTAAAACCGTGTGTGTTTACTGTGTGTTTACTGCAGACAGTATAGAAGCCAACGTGGAGAGTGCAGATACGAACGTCCAGGGCGCCACCCAGCAGCTAGCACGAGCTGCTGACTACCAGGTAACAACACCACGGAAGACAGTGAAGACAGATAGAGGAAGAACGGGTCAAATGAAGAGAGAGGACTGTAAAATAATTTAAGTGTATAAATGTTATTGTAGGTGGTTTGTAACTCATTGCTTATACGTAGTATTTGTTCTTTAAACTTGCAGTATGTCATGTATGCTGCTAGGGGTCTCTCTCTCTCTCTCTCTCTTGCAATCAAAACATTTACAACAAAAGTTCTAGTTTGATGACATCAGGGAGCAGCATCTGATCATGAGCTCTGTCTCTCCGTCTTTTTATTGTTGTTGCACACAAAAGTGGCTTTGTATTCCAGCTTTTTATGAGTTGCATATGCTACACAAGGATCAGCTACTGTAAAAACGTGTGACAATAACTTCGCCAAAACCTTATTGTCTTGTTTCAGATGAGTCGCATATTAAAACTCTCAATCAATGAACTGTATGATCTGTCGAGCCCCAAGCAGGACAGCAATAATGCAAAAAAAATGGCATTAGATGCTCATAGCAGTGACAGATTTTTACTGTAGACGCTTCACTGCACCTCTATCTGTCCCATGTCTCACAAGCACAACATGCAGTGTTTGTTTCAAAGTAAAAGCACTCCAGCATTTTTGCTCCTTTTTTTCAACAAGGCTTTTATTGTGAGATATTTGCAGATGTGCAGCTTCATACTAAAGAGTTCTGCCATTTTATTGAACGCAGAGGAGCATTTAGAGCCTTCGTGTTTATTATTTATTGCGATTTTCAGAGGCAAACCATGTGTAAAACATGTATCAGCAGTTCTGCAAAAGCCAATAAGATGAATTATCTTCTATAGAAATAGGGATTCTATGGATGGTTGTGTGTCTCTATGTGTGACCCTGTGATGGTTTGGCGACCTGTCCAGGGTGCACCTCATCTTTTGCCCTATGACAGCTGAGATTGGCACAGCGACCCCCTGCGACCCTCATGTGGAGGATAAAGCAGTAGAATATGAGTGAGAGAGAGAGTATGTGTATGTATATAGTAATGTAAACATACATAATATATATCTAAGGCACTTCTGGGCATATGAACGTCTTTATGTAACCAAGTTGTTAGTTTCTTTGCTCAAATGAAACAGACAAAGAGAGTGAGTCACATCAAGATGTCAATTAGCCCGAATAAAGAATTCCTGAACGCAATAAAAATCTGATTATAACTGTACAGTATATTTTTGTTGTAAGTTGTGCTTTTCTGCCCTTCATGATCACCCCCCTCCCCTCCCCTCCCCCCACTTCAGAGGCGCTCACGGAAGAAGATATGCATCCTGATGATCGTGCTGGCTGTAGTTGTTGTTGTCGTTGCAATCATCATCTGGCAAGTGGCCAAAAAATGAGTATTGTTCCTGTCCTCCTCCGTCATCAGCCTGGACATGAGATGAAGTGCCTTCATTCCTCTCCTGTGCCTCCTCCTCCTCAAATGGGGAATCTTTTTTTTTTTTTTTAAACTGCCTGTCTGTCCTTGGAGGACACACTCCCCCACAAAACTAGCGCTGGTAGCTTTCTTGTTATCTTCAGCTTTAACTGAACTGTTTGTGTGATTTAACCTTGATTTACTTTGACAGGAAAATGTCGATTTATGTCCCGTGAAACACAGAGTAACTGTTTCTATGCTGCCTTGACAATGTTGAGAGTATCTCTGTTGTGCTGATAGTTAAAGTGTCCAGTGTTGACAAAGCTGCTGAACTGTCTTCAAAATGCCACATTTCTTTAGCTGCTTTTTTTTTTATCAGGTTACATTTTTAAATTGATATTTGCTGTGAATCATGTACACTAAGTTTATTCACTCAGCAGAAAAAAATGTAACCATAGTCCAAAAAAACAACTACATTTTCATGACAATGCAGCTTTTTTAATCTCATATCTATTGTACATAAAGTTATAATTAAGATTAATAGCTCATTTCTGATCAAATGAATGTCATTGTTTTCTACTATGCTCAATGAAGTACTGCACATATTCATTCTAATTTCATTGTCATTCCACTAACAACCAATCATGAGCCCCATAGATATTCATTAGTCGGATAATGAAAATGAGAGCATGAGTCAGCGGTTTGTTTCCTTCAGACCGACTGTTTAATATCGGTGTAGCTCAGAGGAATAAGTGAGTGTACATCATGTCTAATCGTTTTTATTAAATCAAGTTATTGATCACACCACAGATTACTACGCTTTTCTGTTTTTAAACCCCTGAAACACCACACGGCCGTGGTTGCATCAGTCAGTCATGGTCCCAATGAGAGGGTCTAATAAGACACTTGACATGTACTCACACATTAGTTTAAATATTGTATGCAAAGACAACCACAGGAACAAGTTGCTAGCCGTTAAAACAAAGTAGAGGAAGTTACTACAAACTAACATATCACAACAGTTTGACCAAGATGTAAAATTATGATCTATGATTATATATATATATATATATATATATATATATATATATGTTTTTAATGTTGAGATTAAGCTTTAATAAATTACCTGAATGTACTGAAGTGGAAATGAGGTAGATTTTTGTCAAATTATATTCTTCTTTCATACAAATGTTGAGTAGTATAACCACTGATACTGCAAAAGCAGAAGAGGACACTGTCCGAGTGTTTTATCACTATCTCTGTGCTGCTGTGAAAGCATCAGTGTTCATACAGAGGAGACGTGTGAAATTTAATCTGACTACACGGCCAGGTCCATTTTTGAAATAATGAATACACTTATACATGATCTACTCGACTTGTCATCTAGAGCTCACTGCAGGTTAGTTTTCCACATTCCATAACTGCTGTTGACTGGCAGTCGTTCCCAATGATTCAGCGTCTTTTGCGACAAAGGCCTGGTGTTCCCTAGTAGAGGGCCAACAACATGTCCCTGTGGAACACCACAGAAGACGTTCTTGTAAATTGTTTTAATAAACATTAACTGAGTTAAAAACTCACATCATTTGTCATGTCCTTGTTTACCCCTCTGAAGGACTGACTGAAATACATTTCAGAGGCAGGCATGAGAGGATGAGATCAGGTGGCAGGTGAGGTAAATGTCGGAACAGGCAGTGTTGGAGTTGGACTGGGATGTGGAAGTAACAGAGAGCTGTGACGCAAAAGGCAAAGCTTTCCTTGGCGGAGTGAGAGACGGAGGATTCGGACGCAGAGAATGGGTTGAACTGGGCGTCAGTAGGACAGGGAATATTCTTGGGCTGGACACACATGCAGAAAGTAGCAGGTTGCTGCAAAGAGCTGAGTGGGATTTTCCTACACCAAACAGAAATGTCACGGCTGAGAAGGCTCAGGAAAGTTTGAACGGATGCAAAGTTAGCTGTTTGAAGTGGACAGACACGTGAAGGAATTAATAGGTTGTTGCTCAGCTGATGTCATGGTGCCCAAACATTTATTTTACTGCCTCATTTAAGAAAAACACAGGTCCACATACAGTATGACTCCAGCAGACAAAAATGAAGGTTGAACTTAATGGTTGAACCTGTTGATGAATCTCCTTCATTATGAAAGCACAAGTCTGACGCACAGAGGCTCTTTTCACCTGTTGATGCGGAACAAATCACAAATAATGACCAAATGAATTTGGACTCTCGGTAGAGACTGCACATAAACATTTCATTCTGCTAGGATGTGGACAAATTACAGCAATAAACACTAAACTCAGTGAAGTTATGTCACATGGGCTGTGGGGAAATACATGGGTGTTCCTCAATGTGGAATTCTAACAGCAAATGTGGCACTTTGCATTTTTGTTACTGTTCCCCAGAGACAGAGCACAAGAGACATTTTCATAAATCTAAAAAATTGACTGGATACAGTTGACTGCAAATATGGTTTAGTAACAATTTTCGACAGTTACACAAGATAAAATCGTTGTGTAAAAGAGATACGCTGGATATTTTGGGCTTGAACTTAACCCTAAGCTCCAAAGACACAGGCTGAGACACTTCTTATTCCAACTCCCTGGCATCTTTAATTAAATGCTTATTCCTCTCAAACTGTGTCTCAAAATGATGAAAAAACAATTACAAGATAACCCCAATCATATCATCACGGTGAGTATATTGTATGGATTCTATGAATTTGTAAATTTGTGCAACAAGAATATCAAACTTTACTGAGCATTCATGTATACATTTGTCAAAAGGGAAAAACAAAAACACCTTTTCTGAATTATATTAAAAGAAAACTTGTTATCACTGTCAGCAGGGGGCAGTGCAGGATTACTGGCACAGCCTTCAAATCCCAAATATTCCACTATGTAATGTCTTTTTCTAGTGGATTAACATGACGACTGTAATTAGCATAATCTTTGGAAGAGCTGTTTACACTCGATGTCTGGCATCTTTGATTTCTCACCAGTTACAAAAGACGGGAAGAAAGTTAAAAGAAAAGGAAAGAAGGCATCAGTAAAAGAATAATGAAATCTTCTGCACCAAACTGCATCATCAGCCGGGTCTTTGATCAATGTGCTGACTGTTCTTCAAAGTGGCTGTTGCTCAGTTTTAGGCTCTTCAGCTGCAGATGTGTCCTTGAGAGCGAGACAATGAATGCTTTGTCTGCTCCGGGATGCAGATCAGCGAATCATGATTCTCATCAGATGGAGTGGTGAGAGCTGCATTACATCTACATTATTTTCTCAGCTGAAATTGTTATAGCAGAAGCCTGGTCTTCATCATAAATGGTTTTACTCTCCTCGCTACCTACTGCCCCCTTTCCTTTCCTTTCCTTTCAGTTCAATAAACATCAAGAAAAATCAGGTTGCGTCTTATTTTTGACTTATTGAATTAACATTTTTATGACTTAGCATTATTCCCCCTTTATGGATTCAATTAGACTTCATATCTACAATTAAAATAATTATGCTGCCACATTTTTAGGAGTATAGGAGCCACTCCAAAACGATTTGAAGTTTTTATATTTCCATCATCAAGTCAATAGATCTGATCGATGCACGTGTGGTTCAAACTCAAAGTCTGGGTAGATGGAGTCAGTGCTGTTGATATCTCCAGTAGGTGAGTATCCCAGTCTCCATCCGTGCTCCCTGACTTGTAATCCACAGGCCTGATCCAGAGCCCCAGAGGGCAGCATTCCTCCCAGCAACCCAGGAATGTAAACTTTACTTTGGAGTCCAGCTGTGGACCAGCAGCAGGAATGCAGCGTGTTAAAAGCTCCTCTCTGTGGTGCAACTCCCTCTCTCTGAAAAGAAATATGTAGAAAAAGTCATAAATAAAAATGAGGTACAGCTGGCAACTGGTGGGATGACAACTGGCACAAGAAGAGAAAAACCTGCCAGGGTGTGTTCATTCTGGTAAATATTGATGTTTTTCTGAAGAGGAAGTAGCTTTTAAATATGTGACAGGATGTTCCACGCTGAGAGGAAACCGCTGCACTCACCTGCCATTTCAAAGTTTGCAACCCTGAAAAAAACATGGGCACACCTGTTTACTGCCCGTGTGCTGAAAAATAAACAAACATCAGACATCAAATGAGTGCAAATAGTGCCTCTAATCACTGGCTCTGTCTTTTCCACCACATGCCATGTTTCTCCAATCACCTGTCTGTGCTGCCCTTCCTCACTTCACTGATCAACAGCTCTGCAGTCGCTCAAGATCGCTCATCCTCTTTGATTTATGTCAGATTAAGTGTCAGATTATGCTTTCAGAGAGTTTTTTTCTTGCATTCCTTGTTTGTAAAGAAAATCCCAGTAAGATCAGCACTCTCTGATATTCTGTCTGACACCAACAATCATGACAGTCACAACCACAAGTCACCTTAAATCACCTTTCTTCTCTATTTTGATGCTCAGCTTTAAATTCAGCAGGTCGTTGCTGCTATGTGATTGGCTGGTTAGATATTTACATTAATATGTAGTTGAACAGGTGTACCTAATGAAGTGGCTGGTGGGTGTATGCCATCTGACAGGGGAACACCCTGGAGAGATCACCAGTCCATCGCAAGGATTCAAACTGGTGAACTTCTGTCTGCAAGACAACCGTGCTTGCCACTTAACCACCATGTAAACCCACTATTGACTCAAGAAGCCTCCACAAAGACTCCTAGGCACCCATCTTGAGTCAAGTGTGCATGTACAAATGGTAAATGAAAACTCCTAAGTCTTGAATCAGGAGTGGAAAAAGTGAAAGCACACACACACACACACATTCAATACAACTATATTATTTGTTGTCAAAAAGAAATGTTACTTTAATTTGAGTGTGTTTCAGCTGTTTAACAGAATTTATATATAAAAAAAAAAATCTCATCTCAGTTTTTCTTTATTCAGTGTACAATTTCCTACACTCCTACACCAACTACTTGTTTGTTGTTACTGTGTCATGTGTTTTAAATGTGGAGCTTAAAAGCTTCATTTGTATCTTAACTCTCTGACCTTCCTGGAAACCCAGCAGCTGTTCATCCTGCCGCCCTCTCTGATTTAGTGAACTCGCAGGTCAAACTGTGCATTGATTTATTCCTTTTGTCATAAAAGAGAAAGCAATAGGAGGCCTTCACCAACTTTCCCCATTTACTTTTTCCCTTTACATGTTACTATGTGTGTACAAGTTAAATACCAACCGGGTTTGCTCACCTCAAATCACTGCCTATATATGTAGGAGGTCGTTTGTATAGAGGAATGTAGCCAAGAGGAAAAATGCAACAAGACAAACTCTGGTGACCTTGTGCATCTCAACAGACGTCATAATCTCCAACCGCCTCACCGTTGGTGGGAATGAAGAATGAGGCATGGAAGAAGGCAGGAAGGTAATTGAGGAATGGAAGTGTGTCTCCTAGGTGGCCGTGCTGTTACTCTGGAAGGATGTGGGCATCGGTCAGACCACACACACATACATACACACATACACACAATCAGACACACACACTGGTAGCGAGGCCTTTTCCGAGCTTCTGCCCTTGTTATTGTTATGCAGTGGTAAGGATTTAAAATCTGAGGCTTCGCCATAGGAATTAGGGTCTGGGTTTGTACAGTAATAGGCATTTGATTCTTGGTTTTTATAACGGCGGGTAATAAATTGTGGGTGTTTGTCATGGTGAGACCGGAGGAATTCGGCTCTGGGTTCCTGATGAACTACACTCACATTCAGAGAATTTGGATGAGAAAGGAAAAACATACCAGCAGAGTCAGTGAGATGGTGTTCCGTCCAAACTGCATGGTTTCAGGCAATTAAAGGAACCGAATCTACATCATTTTCTGTGTTTGTTTTCCTCCCATGTTCCTTCCTACATGCCGTCTAATTTATTTGACTGGGTTGGCAGAGAGTGAGCATTAAAATGCAATAATGGAAAAGGCGGAGATTTGTGGCGAGTTGCTGTGCACTGCAAATATTCCAAGAGTCCATGTGAAAAGTTGAGCTTCACAACCCTTAAAAAAAACAGGGTTTTTTACAACAAGTATTTACGACACTACATCTTCTATATATATGTAGTTTCCCAGCATATGTTCTAGTCATTCGTGGACTCTTCTGTTAATCCTACAACAGAAAATCCTATAGATTTTCTTTTTCCAGACACTCTAATCATCCTTAATACATTTCTGGCTAATCATTTGCTGAAGGTTAATCACATATTCAAAGCTGAAATGTAAAATCCAGTAGAATCACTTAGTACCTTCAATTTCTGGTTAATATACAAATTTAGAATCAATAATTAAATAAAAAAGTGATTTGTTCACTGATATGTTGAACCTGGTTGGACAAATTAGAAACGTCATCTTCCATTTTTCATCTAATTTTTAGTCGACTTGGAGTGGAAAACAACAGACAAGCAGGAATGCAGACCCATCATTTTTACACATCCTGGCCCTGAGGCCTGTAGGTGAATTATACGTGTTAATCAGCTGCACTGAAAGACGTTTGACGTCAGCAGTGGACAAAGCTAACAGAGCGAGAGGTGTGAAGACTGTGTGCACGAGTACGAGTGGGCAGGTGGGACCGTGGAGGTGAAAGGCTAAGAGGGGTTGATGGGTGGGGCAGCAGTTTGGGACGGGTGAAAGCTGCTCGGCAAACACAGCTTGCTATCACAAACACATCACATGTACGGACGAACCGCAGGTCTGTGAGAGAGTCAGAGGGAGGGTGAGTGGTGTGAGGAAGGCAGGGAAGGAGGTACGGAGCTCACGAGAGGGAAAGTTTGAAGGAGGGAGGCCCTCGGTTTACTCACAGTGGTGTGGTATGTTCGTCATGTTTTCACACCGGGGGGATTCTCAGACTGCTTGTTTCCATTTCACTGTCTGGCATTTGTTTTCAACTGTCCAGATGGATGAATGGATTGGATGGAAGGATGGAGACAAGTCATTTTGTCTGAGATAAAGCGAGACATCACAAATGACACCAAAATGGATAATAACATTACAGTATAGCAACAACATGGTAGTACTAGGCTATTTCTTTCATAATTTGTGATAAGTAGGTAATGACATCTTATTTCTAATGTCATTTCCAGCTTGGTAATACAATTGGTTACTGTGTGATAATAATTTATATAGAATACAAGACTAGAAGAAAGAAGATAATGGAATGAATTATGAGATTTGGTTTGGCATCAAAATGAAAATGAATTGAAGCAGGTTTTTTCTCTTGCTTCAGATTTTCTGTGAAGGTTCAAACAGAATCAATTAGACACAAGCTAAACAGGATCTGAGCTGTTCCCTGACCGGTTCAATCTGACCCTCAAAGGCACAATCTGCCACCACATCAAATGTTTTCATTTTAGATCTCAGTAAAGACTTTTGCTTTTTTGCCTCAATTTATCCTGGGAGTATTTGCCAAGCACACACGCTTCTCTTTCATCAACACCATACTCACACATACAGAGTTACACACATTTATACCTGGCTGCTGCCGCCTGCAACCACAGACCTTTACTGTTGATCCAGTGGGCAGCTCCAGCAGACCAATCTGGACATTAAAGACATTAGCCCAAGGGCATTTCCACGGTATTAACTGAAGAAAAGGAGAGCCGCTCACATTTGATCTATATTTTCTTGGCAAATATGGAATATAAAATTTCACCTCTCATCAGCCTGAACTCGTCTAAACTTAAGGCCTCCACATACACTATTGAAACCTCATGACCTCATAAACACTTTATTTATGTCTCCAGTCTGGTTTTTCAGTTAGAAAGTAATAGTTTACCGTCTTTAATATCCATTTAATTATAATAATGCAAATGATTATAAACTAACATCTGAGCACTCACAATAATGAACATTCAGATGAATATTGATCACAATGTTCGCTGTCTTAACTTAGTTTGGATGCTGTCATAGGTTAATTATGGCGTTTTCCCATTATATAGTACCACCTCGCCTCAACACGCTTTGGTTAGTTTTCCATTAAAATACCTCCTCAACATGGGCGGGGTCATCACAGCACAGCTGCATGAAACTATCGTGACTTCATTTATATATACACATATACATACACATACATATATATATATATATATATATACACACACACACATATACACACACATATAATATATATATATATATATATATATATATATATATATATACACACACATATACACACACATATAATATATATATATATATATATACACACACACATATAACATATATATATATATATATATATATATATATATATATATATATATATATATATATATATATATATATATATACACATATACATATACCCACACAAACTAGTGACTTGTAAAGCAGTTTTATTCTGAATGTACTGAATCATTAGAATCAGTTAATTTGCAGTTGCAGGCTTTTAGCAGTGCTGTCACTACATAGACCAGACTCCTCTGTTAAATATTGAGATTTTGGACATTTCCTTGCTAAATGTTGGAGATTAACCAACCAGATGTTTTCAGGATTGTTAAGTCTATTTAAGTGATTTGATTCTTCCTGAGACGACCCTCTTAACAGTCAGTGCACTGCAGTCTGACGACGTCACGCATAGTATCGCCTCAGCTCGCTTGGAACCTCGCCAGAGCAGGTAATAAAAAAAAAAGTACCAGGTACCATCGCTAGTAAAATAACCGTGCCGTGCCATCTGAGGCGAGTCGTGGAGTGCTACATGCCATTAATATTGACAATTCATCAGGTTTGCAAGGATGTCATCATGATCACCAAGAACTGGACAAAGCGTCCAGACCAGGTTGGAGTATGACTGAAAAGACAAAGAAGTGCTCAGAAATATTTCTAATTCTAAAAGGTCTCAGAAGTTTAATTCTATAGCACAAAAACACCAGTGCTCCTGCTGTAGACACACAAACCCTCCCTCAGCCAGGTCTGATAGTATTGCTTGACAGAGAAGAATAAAATAATAAAGCAGACAAAGTTATACTAAGTTACAAAATAGACCAAACAGAGGCAGAATAATAACATAGTAAACACCAGAATGTATGCACTGCAGCTTTAACTTTAACAGCTTTAAGGGCAGTTTCTCTACTCTGTAAGATTTCAGTCGATTACGCACAAAAAAAGAGTGACACGTGGTCCAAAATGACACATCTTTCAGCAGAGCTGACATTGTATAATTACAGACTCAGGTGTCAGTCATTGATGGTCATCCTCAAAGGTTCGACTGTGGCTCACAGTTCCAGGTGAACAGCTCTCTGCTCACCTCCTTATAAGAGCCCTCCCTTCATGCTCCCTGCATGTTGCTCTGCTCAGACCAGTCTGAACTGCCCCTCGCTGGGACGCGGCAGCTCCTGCATCAAACGATATTTTTAATCAAGTGGTCAAAAGCTATTGCACAAACATTCTAAAGTAGCTTAGGTCAACAGTGTCCCAGAGCCTGTTCTGTTAGCTGGAATGCTCCTGCACGCTGCTAACAGGCCCCTCTTTGTGCTGCAGGCCAGTAGTCTCACGCCACACCACACGGCTCTGGAATCCTGTTTGTTTTCTTTCAAAATTTCTCAACCTAGTTGAGTTGAGTTAACCTTAATGTGGAAGCTCAGTGTGTGTGTGTGTGTGTGTGTGAGTGCTTATTGCTTTTTAAGGTGTGTGCTAAGTGTGCATCTGTGCTGTGCCGATGCGGCAACAGTGCAGCTCTTTGAGCATGTGCTCATTTTAAGCCGGTGCCAAAGTTCACAGTCTTTAAAGTGGAACATACAGGAGAGTTAAAATATGATTAAGTTTGAGTATATCATTGCCTTTGTAAATCCAGCCAGCTCCAGAGAGGATCATTGATGAGTCAAAGACACATGCCTCTGCTTTCTGTTGCCAACATGCATCGGTTTCTTTTTTTAATACAGCTACATTATGTTTGATTGAAGGCTCAGGATTCCTTGAGATCTGTTCATTTTCCTTTGGTTCACGGACAAGAATCTGCCTTAAATCTATTATTTTACATTTTTGGACTCGCCCACATTTGTTTCTAGTCAATCCACTTATCTCACCAATACTCATTATCCATAATACTGCAGGTTTGTTAACGCCCTCAGTGCTGACCGGACAAGGCTTTCCCTCTCATGCTTTTAGGCGTCCTCCTCCCCTCTCGCCTCATTTCTACTATTGGCTGACCAAACCAGAGGAATTCATTATCCCAGAAAACTTTTCGCAGAGCAAAAGTAAGCCAAGCAGGGCAATGCTTTACTACTTTCCTGTTCTTGAGAGTGTAGATTTGTTGATTTAGTCATGAGGAGGCCTTTGATTTTAAACTTAATGGCTTTGTTCTGTTGCTGAAAGTTAACCTGGATCCTGATTCTTCAAGCAAGGAAAATGTGAGAAACTATTTGCTCCAGTTGTGAACTGTACTTTACCCTGGCATCCAGGGCCATGGCAGTTTGCTGGCCTGGCTTGGACCAGAACCATTGCCTTGACCCACCCAATCAAATAACTGCTTTGCTTTTCGTAGCCTCATAGTCATAGTCATAGTTGTGTTGAGGTACAGTATGTAGTCAAAGTTCCTTAAAGTTAAGAAACATGGACATGATAATACACTCATCCCCTGTCCTGGAAGCCAACTGTACTTTTGGATTATGTAACTATTTACCTGAGTAAGGAAATAAATACAGAATTACATAATTTTCAGCACCCTACTTCGTTTTGTATATGAATTCATCTGTTGTCGTTTAATGGTCCCGGCCCACCTGCAGCATGAGCCTGTCCTGGCTCACACTGATCAAGAGGTGGATTACAAACCAGACAGGTCACAAGTCTGTGACAACCAACCACTGATTCTCAATTTCACACCTCCAGGCAATTATGAGGTAAAAAATGTTTTTCCTCAACGGCAGAACTGTGGGAACCTTGTGTAAACGTGGGCGTTACGCCACACAAAAAAGTACAAGAGATACTGAACAGAGTGTAGGTTTACATGTGACACATTTGTACAAATTAAATGAAAACAGGTCAGATTTGTAAGAGTAGAATTATACAAGCACGTTCCCTGGTGGTGCATCAAGACAGATTGGTGTTTCATATCGGTGAATATGAAGACAAAGGGATAAAGTGGGGTGAGCAAAGTGGCTGGCAGTTATTCGTGGCAGGTGACACTTGAGGTCACGCGCTGTTATTGTCATTTTCTGGTAAACGCACAATGGCCGTGTTTGATTTGGGGCAAACACTATCCTGCTGGAATTGACGCTCTACACCATTGAGTACACAGTGTCCTACACAGACGGAGGTGTCCAGTTTAAGACACAGCAACGGTCTTTGTGCTTAACTGTCTCCTGGCACCGTGCAGTCATGAGAGTGGTATAGACTTTCACATCTACCTCTTAAGCACTTTGGGATTGTCCTCTGCACTGCAATGTTTTTGTTTCATGAAAGTGAGTAAAACATAAGAAAATTGTCCAGACGATAATCCAGTCCAGTGTATTTACTAGAATCTTCTATGCACGCATGGTAAGTCAACACGTTCTGGTGGATGATGTAATGAATATTGAGTGGCTTTGTTGTTGTAGTTGATGACGGCGTTAATTCACAATTCATCCAATCCGTGTGAACTCACATCCACTTTTCCCCTGCAATTAAAACATCTCTCACTCTGATGAGTTTTGCCCCATTTCAAAACTTTTACTGCCATATTTCCAGTAACCTGAGGAAATGCCTTTTCTGGGCTGTCCCATTAAATGCCACATATAGGCGGCCCCTTCTTATACTGCTCTGAAAAGCCCCTCCAAAATAATCTGCAGGGCGGTGTGTCCTGAATGTCCTGCACCTGCATAAACACACTGAGCCAAGAGAGCTGCCTGCCGCCTTGACAGGCACACTAAACCACATGTCCAAAAGGCAGCAGAAAAGCATACCTGGGAGCAGTTACCGTGAGAAGCGAAGGCAAAGTGGAATACAGCCGACCACTAAAGGTTGCAGGGTAAGAAAGGTGCAATCTTCACTTCATACACAAACCAGTGTGAAAAGTGAGGTTCAGGTTTTGCAAGTCCAGACAAAATATACTAAAACACTGTATGTGTGGCATAAAACAAACGAGTTAAAAGATCGTTGGCTCTCCAACACACAGAGAGAAAAAGAGTGAAGCCAGATGAGGTAAAGGATACAAAGGGAAAAAAGTACTAATGTCAGATTTGGTGAAAGAAACTTCAGGGGTAATTAAACAAAGTTAGAAAGAGTCTGAAGTCTACACGTTGGCACACTGTGACAGAACAAGTACATGTCAGACATGGTCTATATAGGTTCTCTATACAGGGACAAGGCTCCTTAGCGACACAGCATCACACAACACCTAGTAGTTATGCAACTGTCACACCTTTCAATCATTGTGCTGTAAGTGAGACCTCACAAGGGGCCCTGCATTTCTCTGCTGCTTTATAGAGGTTCAGTTTCAGCGAGACAGGCCTCCACATTTAATCCTGCAGGACTCTGAGCCGTCGAAATGCCCTTAAGATGTGATTTAGTCCAGCGTTTAATCTTGTTTCCTGTATTTTGAAATAATCTGTTGAGCCCATCTGGGATGAAAACAACAATTTAACGAGGCAAGGATCTGGCACTGAAAACACAGGGCTCTTTGTTTTGTCGTATCTATTAAAAAAAAAAAAATGCCTTGCATCACTCGTTTGCGGCCGTTGATTTGACGGACACATAAGTCCGATAGTTCCTTCCTGCGTCATCACCTCATCCTCCTCTGCTGCTGATGGACTGGATACAGCTGGAAAAACAGCAGTGAGCTCATTGTTGATGCATGAGTTGCATTTGGGAGTGACATGTACAAATTTTGACTTGATTAAATAAAGCTGACAAACGAGAAATCTTTAAAACAAACATTACAGTATCTTGCTGTTACTATGTTCTATTCTGTTGTTGGATCTGCAGACTGTTGTCAGTGCACACTCAGTGCAATTTCATGCATAAATGTGTATATGGCTAATTTAATTTCACATATCGCATCATTTAAAAAGGTCCAGAGTGTAACATTTAGAATGGTTTTAATGGCATAAATTGAATATATCACTCATTAGTATGTACACAAATGAAAAACACCTTCACCCACTTGGGTTAGGGTGTCTCACCATTAGAAGTCACTAATTCTTAAACCCTGGGCCTTTAACATTAAAATAATGAATAATTAAAGTTATGTAAGTTAGGTGTGGATAACTGAGAACAGCAATGTCATTTGCATTGTTCTAATTCCCAAATGGACGTCATGGTTTCGCCACCACATAACTATTTTAAACCTTTTGCGTTTCTCACTCTGATTCACTCCTGCTGAGGGTGGAAAACATATTTCTGTCAGCCTGTGCTGAGGTAGAAGAAACATGCGAAACTTGGGTCATCTGCTGTGGGTTTTGACAGCAGCCTGAGCGATGACACCTTCCTGCGTCATCACTTCCTCTTCACTTTGCTGAGGAATCCAGCTTCCACTGTTCCAGCTGGGGAATATTCCATGTTGTTGTGAAGAGGATGATGATGAGGGCATAACATTTTCCACTGTCAACCACTCGTGAGCAGGTATTCTACAAGGTAAAAAAAACACCCTGTCAGCTGAGGACACGACTGGACTGGACTGGATCCCCCCCCCGCCCCCCCATGTATCTGTCAGTGTTAAAATATTACACTGTTCTCTTAGTTTGTGCATGAATGCCAGAGTCTTCAAACTTAAGTCTTGCTACTCAGCAGACAGTCTGGCAGTTACTGCAGGATAACTAGCTTGGGCCCCAATCCAAATGAACCGAAAAGAGAGTGCATACTGGTGCTTTCAACAGTCATAGATTATAAAACCTATCGAGTATACAATCATCGTGTCCAATCTGATCACAATCAGACACAGTTGGGCAACATTACCCAACATTAAAGCTTAATAGTGACTTTTCCTTCATTAAACACTTCTATCCTTGCTATTATGCAAGGTTAACATCATGTGACTTTGTTTTGATGCTTATTCAAAGTACATCTACACCTTTTGTCACTTGGATTCTTCACTTGAATCCAAGTGTCACCCATAAGGTTCTGAACTCTTTTTGGCAAGACGTTTTGCAACTGGAAATTCACGGATATCACGTTCCACCAGGCAGACAGTCGATCACACTGGCGTTTACTCTGTGTCTCCTGATGTGCCATGATTTATAGTCTATTTTCCTCAAAATGGGAACATAATTTACAAAACGGACATCGGGTTCTTTTGCAGAAGACTTTAAATGAGTGGTTGAGACCATTAACTCCACAGAAATCTTTTTTAAAACAAATAAGAAATATGCAAACTTCTTTTGCAACCAGCAGACTCACCCCCTGGTGGCTATTTAATTGAAACTACATCCACATTATGTGTGCAGTTTAACCATGCGCTTGCATTTGTGCAACAACATAATCATCTTGATTGATGTGTTTCACAGATTGGAAGATGAGATAACTATCATCTTTGACATTAGGAACTATTGTGTTGAGGAATCCAAGTGGTTTGTCTCCCCTCCTATAATTTCTATGTTAACACATCTGATCTAATTGTTGTATCATCAAATCCTTATTGTCCTCTTCTTTATGTAACCAATTACTGAGTTTCCCGTAGATGCTGCTCTGTCTCTCTTGGTCATAATTGCCTTCACAAAAGCAGTAATCATTCTACTCAGAAAACAACATACTGTAGACGATCTGTTTCGCCAAGGAGAGAAATTCACTGATTCACAACAGATGACCTGTGATTTAGCATCTAACAGTCACATGTACTGGCAGAAAAGGGGTCAAATTGTGAGTAGGCAGACAGACAAACAGACAGACATGGGGCGAGGGTGTAGGCTGCAGTCTGACCTTGCAGACAGATGGGGAGAGGCCTTTTCGTTCCAGACATACAGACAGACTGGGAGGGGTCCTGTTAGCCACTGTGCAGAAAACTGCATATCTGGAAACAATTAGAGCAGATGGGAAACCTGGCCAAGCGGTTTCTATAAGGCACAGTGTAATTCTCTCAAGAGTTTATTGAGAACAGTTTGCTCCACGATTGAGTATTAATTCACCAAAACCGCCACTTCACAAAAGTGAAGTTCATTATTCCATCTTGTGTAGAGGCAACCTATTGTGTTTCCAGTCCATTTGTGTTTGCATTGACAGCTTAGCAAAAGACAAAAAGCCACAAAAGTCACCTTCATTGCTGTTCGTCATTGTTAGTCATTTGAAAACAGCATTCCCTTTCACCGTGTTCATCAAAGCACAAAGGTATTGTTGACCTTGAATGTTCTTTCCCTTTAGACGACACCCAAGTGCTAGTTTTCATCGCTGATGCCAGAGCGCTCAACCAGGTTCCACCGGCAACGCCAAAACTCCAGCAGTGTTGAGAAGCACTCATCGTACACTTCCTTAATAACAAGGGCACTTGTGGCTTTAACGTGTCTTCAACATGTCTTCTTTTAGATGATGACATTGTTCCTTTATCCCTCCACTCTGAGGTTTGGGACACCTACACTCGAAGCTGGTTTCACATTGACATCGCACACAATACTATGCCAACAAGGTGCAGACACACATTAACAGCACTATTTCATTGATTTGAAATATTATTTATTATAAAGCAGCACAAGAACTGACCCAATGACATTTGAAAATCTGTGTAAAATGCATATCAATCTGATTTTACACACGTGTCAGTTTATTGCTTATGGAGCGTACTCAGTCTTAAAAAGTCAATACAACCTAGTAGATGTATAATGTCTTTTGCAGCTTGACGATGTCATCATTTAAATCCTGTGATACAAACTGGAACTGTTGAGTCAGAAAGACATGGTCGCTGAACAGGCAAGAAAGGTCTAACGAAAACACAATATCAAGTTGCTTTATGGGAAATAAATGGATCAAGTCGTTTTTGGAGCTTTGACTCAAACCAAAAAAATTCAGGATATATCCATGTTGACCATTTTTAGAAGTCTTGTCTCTTTGAATAACCAGTTTATGTTCAGTGATATCACATGTTGTTCATCAGCAGCGTGCTGAGTTTGCTCAGCTGTGATGGGAGTGGACTCCTCATCCACATTGGTTATGGTTCAGAGATAATTATTTCCTAAGACAAATCAGTTAAATTAAAACATCTCATCTCAAGGTCTGTGAAGCTTTTACTGGTTTTCATCAGCGTATAAAGACGGAGTTTGGGGGGGGGGGAATAATTACATTTGAACACATCTCTGAAGACCATGTTGTATAAAAGCATGTGTTAGGACCTTGGAAATATGACTATGTTTGGACTTGGACTCATATATCCATGACAAACACTATGATTTCACACTAAAATCTCCTCGCTCTTCTAACTGTGCCCTTCTTCATCTACATCAATGATGTTCTGTGTGGTAAACAGCTCATAAACCATGAGTAAGTTAGATTGGAGTGCTGTAAATGGGAATTACGGTCAACAGTAAAATCAGTCAACAAACTCCAGAGTAGACACACTCTTTCTCTGACAGTAAAGAAACACGTTGTAAAATAACTTTCCCAGCTTTAGGTGAACACTGTGTTTGAGGACACAGTTTTCGTGCTGACAGCCAAACCATCCAGTGAAACAGACGGTAAACACACACTTTCAAGACCAGTCTGACATCCCAGGCAACCGGAGTATACGGGAAAAAAAGAGAACACAAATTAAATGAAAGTCTTAAAAAAGTCTAATGATAGAAAAAACAGTCTGAGCGTATTTGATGTAGAGGAATGGGAAGGTGAAGCCTTGACCTGGATTGCGGCACATCACGCCTCGAAACACCTGTCGGGGGAAACACAAACCCACAACTGAAAATGGCGCTTGAAGTAACATTTACCTTGGCAGCGAATGAGACAAAGTGGCAGCGTGTGATTAAAGCCAATGTTTTTATTCAAGGCTTTTACAGGAAGCTAATTAGCTGAGGTATGCAGTCGTGTGCCAAGCTAATAGGGGGAAGCTGACATTCCTGCAGGAAAGCCGTAGCCTCAGAACGCAACAGAATATGTATTTACACACAAGCCTTTCAATTCAACATGTTCTCATGTGCATGATTTGATTTTTTTACTTTCAAAACACAGGGAAAGTTAGGATGTGGTCGAGCTCAGAGAGCGGTGGAAAAAGAGATGTGCTCAGGTTATTTGTCCTGCTGTAACTGGATGTTCAGTCACTTTGAGATGAAAAACCATTTAAGTTTGAAAGTTGTTTAGAATGTTTTGCTTTCTATATATCAGATTGAAGTAGTGAGACAAGAGGAGGAAATGTAGGCTCTGAGATAGACCAATTTGAAGGGTCACACTATAATCAAAATGAATGATGGCTGAGTTCCATTTGGCTTCCCCACGTTAAGGGTACATGCTGGTTCACTGTCACACTGTGACACTAAAACATGTCAAAATGGCTGCTGTGCAAAGGGGCCATTCAGGTGCAGTACACAGAAATCAGACCACACAGCAAAGGTAAGTCAAAATGACAGAGTGAATAATCCAGAAAAGGGTCAAAACAAACGGAGAAACAGCACAGACAAAGGGAAAGACAAATAGACCAAGGGAGAAGCAGCTGTGACAAATTAGGGCGCGTGCAGGTAATCAATGAAGTGGGAAACACAGGTGGGCAGCTAGTGAAGACACCTGAAATAAGATAAGATGTGAGTATCAAAATAAGACAGGAAGTACAAGACAATAGGAACTAAAATGAAACAGGGATGACACCTAATAGCAGTATTGGTGTATCTTTTTAATAGACCATGAAATTCAAACCCTGGCCCGAACACTCACTAATCAACACCCTGTGCTTGCTAAAGCGATTTGATTTATGTGCAAAACATGCAGCAGCAATTACTGCAATGATGCCCAAGATCAATACAGCACATATAATTCTTCAAATCACGAGTGAGTGTCCTTATTGCATGACAGTTAAAAATACAGTTTAAATGTAACTGAATTAAGTCAAGCTCTGTGTTTTGTTTATTGTCTTACACTAAGCCACAGAGCCAGCTCTTAAGTTCCACACTGAATGAACAGACATGAAATCAATCTACTCACTTTTTACACAAAGTGTTGAACTATTCTTTAGAAGAAGCAGACCTTCAATAAACTGCCAGGCTTAGTCACACCAAATGAGCCTCCAAATGCTTCTGTTTTAGTTGAAGCACTGTGTGTGGCAGCAGGACCCACACTATACTTGGGAACATCACCTGTAAAAAGCAGACCAACGTACGGGTCATAGATGCTATGTGACCCTAAAAGTTCAGTGTGATCCAGCAGCAGGCATTTTTGAACGTGAGAAAGGTGGTTAGTTTTTACTTCTGAAGGCTTCAGGTGATTAACAGCTGGCTCAAAAGGCATTTCTAAAGCTGGCTGCTCCATGACATTGCCTGGTTTCATCCATCCGTTATGGTCTAATGTGAGGTCCAGAGGAGGAAAGTGCTCAGTGAGCACCAAGCAGTGTGTCAGACCTGAAGGCTAAGATTAGTAACCCGCTGAACCTCTGGCTGAAAGGTCAGCGAAACAGAACAGAGGCCATCCTGGACTCACATGGAGCTGTGTTTAAGTTAAGACCACTCCGCTTCCATAGCCATGTGTGTGGCAGTGAATCTACATCTGAGATGAGTTTCGGCTGTTTGTTGAAAGAGTCCAACAGCCCAAATTCTCATCACCGTCACTAGTCTAAACACTTTCCAAGATGCAGGTTTTAAATAGGCAGTTTCCACTCTCTCCCCCTTCAGTCCAGCTTGTTATATCTGTACAAATGTTCCCAGGGACTCAGTCTATTGTTAGATTCCACCTGTGAGCTTCAGCCAATAATTAAAAAAAAAGACTTAGTTCAAGGCAGATGAAAGCAATATAATTTCCCTTGTTAACAGATTGGCAAATGCATTCCCCTCGATGTCCCTAACCAAATGATTTATGAGAAAGTTTGACCAAAAAATGTATTCCTCCTTCCAACAACGCCCCTCTGGTATTAATCAATATATTATATCTTGGCCCATTAAGCCAAGAAACCCTAAACCCAAGTGCTTTGTTCAGGCTGCACAAAAGATTGGGTCTCATGTGTGTTTTCAGTCTGAACCTTTTCCCCCATTCTGGGCTTTAAATAGAAACAGTTTCCATCTTGACAGTTCATCTGCCCACCAACCCCATTGTTAAATCTCAACAAATCATCCCGGGCTCCAGATCCATTATTAGTTTCCACTGCTCGTCTCTTCATAGGCAGGCTTCAAAAAAGTATTCCATCACTTCCAACTCTTTCATCTCTCAGTAATGGACCTGTCCCTTCTCCACTGTTAAATGTCAACAGATCACCGTCCAATCCATTTAAATTTTCCCCATAAGTGTTTTTGCAGGCGTGCTCCAAACTGTTGAATAAGGCCGCACTTCACTTTCCCAGCACGACCTCATTGGCCCGTTTCATTGTTAGCGATGCTGATGAAGCACATATTGCAGACGATGGAGAAATGCTGTGCACTTATGCTACGATCTTGGCGAGGTTGTTTCCTTGTTTTGTAAACTGGTGCTACAAAAAAGGTGCACTTCTTTTCAAACTGTGTTTACAGAAAGTCAATACAAGTGCCTTAAATGTCAGTATAATGCAGGACAACAGAATCCTCCAGTTTGCAGCCGTATTGTTTTTGATTTTTCCACCCTCACATCTCTCTGCAGGCAGTCCAAGAGTTCAAAGAAGCAGAAATATGCAGACAGGAAAATCATTTTGCGATCTCGGTTTCATGTTCAGTTTACGGAGTGGTATATAGATGGTTGGTTTGAAGGCCAGAGCCATGGAACATTCCTCAAATATCCTGCCAGCTACCACTAATGGAATTTAGTTTAATGGAAAGCTGAGAGCAGATAACACCGCTTCAACTTCAAATACAGGAAAAGACCATAACAAATACATGTTTACATGTGTGTTTACTGTGTTTGAAGGTTTAAATGATAACCCAGGAATTAAAAAATAACGAATATGAAGCTTTCTTGCAGATTTATGACGGTGTTCTTCATAAACTGGCAAGTGAGTGTACAATTAAAGTCCACTAACTACTTCAGCATGGGCTGGATATGTATCCAGCAAACCTCACACACTTTTCTCAAACTGGCATAAAAAGGAAAGTACACAAAACAAATGAAAGACAGATGATTGAAGAGGTACTTTGTGTACTAAAATGTATACTGTGAAATAAAATTCTATATCTGTCCCTATGACGAGCAATAATGCAACTTTACTTCAAAGTTTGTGTTGCCTTGTTTACTATTTATTTACCCATTTAGCTGCCCTGGAAGGTGTGACTGCAGCTTTACTGAATATGAGCAGTATGCGGGAACCATGATGTCGCACGAGACACAGAGGCCTCCTGTGTGACATCAGGCTTAGCTGTGACATCACCAAACATGGTGTGATGGAAGGGCACACACACACACACACACACACACACACACACACACGAGGTGTTAAGGAAACCTGTGAATAATTTCCACTTTCCATTCCTGAGCGAGAAACTGAGGACAGTGTCATCACCAGAGTCTGATGTGGGCAAATATGTAGCCAGGGTCGGAGCATGTGTCGTCTCCACTGATCCTAAAGTCGGAAATTGCACAGCTGAAGTGACACCGTTGTGTGGCCTTGTGATGTCACACTGGTACTAAAAACTGAGTGGTGAAGTCATGAGGCTATGAATGGGAGGTAACAACATGCGTGGACCCAGACTAGAATAGAGGGCAATTTCGAGGGTCTGGAATTACTGTGTGAGACATTTGTTTCCTATTAGTGCAGTTCCATTTTATATTGTGTTTGTGTCATTGTTTTTTTTTTTGGTTTTCTGGACCACAGCTTTACTGGGAATTTCTATTCACTGCCTGTGTCAGTGTTGTCACAACAAGCAGCCGTTGCCAACAACACAAGCAGTAAAAATGTCATCCAAGTCCAAAACTAATGAAGTTAGTGGAACATTTGGCTGTTAACTGACAGTTTACATTAGGAAGTTGGTGAGGAGGTGAATACAGTGTTGTATACACTTGTCCAGGCGCCAGAGACAAAAAACCCCCCCCAATACATTTTCTGCTGGATGAACAATTTAATCACATCCACTTTATAAAAGGTGTGAATGGGACTAGTGTCTTTTTTAGTAGAGGAAGGACTTTTTCATTTCTACTTGTTTTTACGACAAAATGCATCATCATGCAGTCGGACAGTTCTTTGTCTTAACACGTACATCATCTTTAAACGCACTAGCACAGAACACAGTTTCGAACCCACAAGCACAACCCCAAAACAACAAAGCACACACAAGACAAGAGAGCGGTGAAAAGCACCGCGTATATATAAGCTGAGGGACTAATGAGTGAATGGCCTGCAGGTGAGTAGGAGTAGATGGGTGTGGCCCAGCAGGTGAAGGAAGTTAGGTGATTATCTAACATGGAGGAGGGGAAGCAACTGAAATAACAGGATAACCAAGAAACAACAACTTAGTGGAATAACTTTAAAACAGAAATATCACTGATAATTCATGACATCATCATTTTATAAAATGATCATAGGTGGAGAGCAATGAAGTACATTTACTCACATTACTAGTAGGTTTTTTGCATACTTGTCCTTTTTAAAGTCATTTTTAAACATGTGTCATTTTACTTTTACTCAACTATGTTTTATGTAGAAGTTACTGTACTTCACTACATTTTAAATCACATCCGTTACGGAGTAATAAAAAACTTCACGCACTGGAAACTTTGGCTATGAATGATGCATATTTTATTTTGTTTAATTCTTAAAGGTTTGCCGTTGATTAAAAATAATGAATGTGAGATTTGTGTCCCTTTGTCCTTTTTGCTCGACACAAGAAAGAACCCCAACCTTGTTAAAAAAAAAGTAACTAAGTAACTTTTACTCTCAGTGCATTTTAAACAAGCTACTTTTTTCAGTACAATTTTATCAAAACAGTGGTACTTTTACTTGAGTTCATTCATCTACGATTGTAATTGTATCATTAAATCATCACGAATCATCGACACACTGAACAACATTACATTTCAGAGTGTGCACATGTGTTAAAGATTTTAAGTGAAACAGCTTGCACAGGTATGTTTAAAAACACCGATGCCAACAAGTACAGAGCTGAACACACGCTGTATCACCACCACAGTTCTGATTACTGATTTTCACTCACAGCCACTTGCTTAGACAAATATCTCGGTCTATACTTAGTCTTGACATATCGGGGCCTACCACACACGGAGACATATGTTTCCTTTGGCCACCACAGTCAGGCCCATCCACACATTTAGATGTGCCGAACAGTGAGTCTGCATTTGAAACCATGGACCTGACAAGCTGAGCTCAGTGAATTTTACAATCAGTAACCTAACAGCATGCAGAAAAAAGGTCCCGTGAGTCAGAATTAGTGACATCTAATGGTGAGACTGCAGATTGCAACAAGGGAGTCAGGTAACCAGGAAAGATAGCGCTCTTTTTGTTTTCCGTAGTTGCCTAAAGTACATATAAAAGGCTTATTCTAAGGCTGCTTGTTTAAATTCGATGTCATCAGATGAAAATGTGTACATCTTGCACTATTTTAAGGCAAGAGAAAGCCATCAACAGGATTTTAAATTTATCGTTAAGGAACATTCCTTAATGCCCATTCAAGAATGTTCCTTTCTTTCCTGTGATGTAAGACACACTGACTTTATAAACAACCTGTCAGACAGTAAATTACTCTGCACGCAACATAACAGCATCAGCTACACTTGATGTTGTTGTGCCGCGTGGCTGGAGTGTGTCCCTCTGTCAAGCTGCTTCCTTTAGATATCACAGAGGTGACGTTTGGGTCCTGATGCTGCAATGAGTAATCAACACATACACACACACACACACGTATGCACACTAGTCTGTTTTGAGAGACAGACTACTCCACACAAACCACACTTTCATTCCCGGCTGTATTTTTCCTTGGTTTGATAGTAGTTCCAACTGTACTGAGCCAGCAGAGAGAGAGAGAGAGAGAACATATCCATATTAGGAAAAGAGCAGACATCCTTATATGGGGATGCTTCCTCCCCGTAGTAACAGCCCAGTCTGCTGGCTTCTTTCTCACATTCTTTCAGCTCCAGGTTTCTCTGGGAGTTTTTCATTTCCGATTTGCTGGCTGGAGAAGGAGCAGGGCCGCCTTTCATAAGAGTCTGGCCTGGTGTGTGATCCCCCTTCGACAAAAAAAATACACAAACCTCCGTCTCGCCGCTTTCCTGCAATCCTCAACTCTGGGGTTTGATGTAGTAGAAATAAGCCTGGCCAGGGACACAGCACACCTGGCCTCTCAAGTCGCTCATAGACTAAACCTCATTAGGCAGGTGAGAAGCCAAGGAACATGGAGCTTTTGTTCCCACAATCTCAACCACACATACCTGCATGGGCCGGGATGCACTTTCACTTCAGCCGACTCAGGATTTTTAATCACCATTTGTTCTTTCTAAGACCTGGTGGAGACAAAATGTCTTGTCAAAAGTGAAATAAAATCCCCGAATGTTTTGTTCAGCAAAAATCCTCAAATTAAGAAAAGCCACCTTATGCTATGATCAGTTAATAACTGAGAAAAATAGTCTTTATCCCCTCAATACCTGTCGTGCATGCCTTGGCTGATCTGTGCATTCAGCTCAGGTGTCTCAGAAAACTGACTGTCATTATCTCATAGTATTCAGTTCCTATAAATAAATGTAAACGTATTGATAGCACACTTTATATTTCAGGTATTTTGACTTGGATGAATCTTATTGCGTCATGAAGAAGGGAATCTAAATGAAGAGGGGGTTTATCTGATGCTGAGTTGATTTATTTTATTCTCTCTGATGTAAAGTAAAAAAGTAAATACTCTTCAAAGTAAGAGCTTTCATTAAAAACCATGAAAAGCTCAAAGGTTGATATACCAGTATCTGATATTCTTCTTTGATATGTAACTTTTCCCCTGAACGTCTCCCATGCTTTTTCTTTAAACAACTGTTGGAGGCCTATGAATGTCAAATTATCCCATATGTCACCAAAACAAAGCACTAACTTTTCTTCTCCTTTCGTTTCTACTCCATTAATAATCATCAACCCATCATTGACAAACCACTGTAAACTACCTACAGCAGCTGTATACAAAGTAGCTCCACCTGGACACAGTTGTTACAGTATAATAATACATGTGCATGGCTGCAACTGTATTAACAACATTTACAGATCACTCAAAGGAGCCAATTTTTGTCAGAATGATTGCTTTCACTCCTGCCGCAGCAGCATTCATGTGCTTTTACTAAAGCAAGTGTTTTCAAAACAAAACTCACTTCTTCTTTTTTTTTTGCGTTGCTTTCACCACCATCACGTAATAACCGATAATAACCAGAATGCTTCATTCATTCATTCATACTCATGCACCCACATGTGTTTAAGTGAGTAATACAGAACGATGCATTTCAGCCGCTGATGTCAGTGGACAAAAATGCCACTGCAGTCAGTGTCCCAGACGAAACCACACAAGTACAGAGGACAAAGAGAAACTGCGGCACTGGAGTTTGGAACAAGCACCTTGATAGATAAGCAGCTCAGGTTAATAATGACACAAAATGGCTTTCCTTTCACCAACAGCTCCTCTTCCTTTGCTAAAGTACAGACTGCCCGCGTGCCTTTGAAGTAAAAGCTGCAGGCTTATGATCCTAACCACCCATTACACATCAATCCGTTTATTAAACCGAGGCATGTTTATGTGTTTCTTTACGAGTTTACCTGTTGTTTTTAACTGCCCATCTTTCATGTAAAGCTCTTTGTGCTTCCTTTTTTTTTTTTTTCTGATCTTCTTCCTCTTTTTTTTCTGAGAATTAGGTACGGCTGTCTGTTTGTGAAGTCAGTCTTAAGGAATTCCCAGTGTGGGGTCCCTGGTCTCTAACCAGACTTAGCCTCCTATTTCAGATGAAAGCTGTTCTGAGACGGTGTTGTTTGGCCGAGCAGCAGAGCCTTGCCTTCAGACAGCAGGAATGTGGGATGTCTGGAGTGGGGGTCAGGAAGCGAGGAAAGAATGCCAAGTATGTCCATGTTTGTCCAGGGCTGGCTCTCCATTCAGCCCCCAGTGACGTGCTGCGAGGGCCAGCGAGTATAAAGGGAGCTCGCCTCTCCAGTCAGAACTCAGATCAACTCCTCTACTGAAGCTAAACTCTAGCTTATACCAAGAAAGAAAGAAAGAAAGAAAGACATTGACCGGAGCAGCAAAGAAACGAAAACGAGATCGACTTGATCAGAAAAAGGTTTCTCAAGCTCAAACTCGAAGACTCAAGGAAGACTTTCTAAAGAAGACTTTAAGGAAAAACTAGAATTTATTTCTGCAAGGAAGAAAAGATGTCTGCTGGACTGAAGAAAATGATTTTGCTGCCTTTCCTGTGCATCATGCTCTCACACATGGTAAGTCCAAAAAGAGAACGATTGCATTGTTTTAGTTTTACAACTGCATTTTATTTGAACATTGACTCTTCCAACTTTTATTGCTGAGTAAGCTCATTGTGTTGTCAGTGTGCTGAATGCAAAGCTCTTGCTATAATGCAAAATGTGGCTTTGATATTTACCTCAGGCTGCAGGTCAGGAGTGCAGCAACCAGTGTTCGTGCCCCTCCACTCCCCCTCAGTGTGCACCTGGAGTGAGTCTGGTGCTGGACGGCTGTGGCTGCTGCAGGGTGTGTGCCAAACAGATGGGAGAACTCTGCACCGAGAAAGACGTGTGTGATCCCCACAAAGGCCTTGACTGCGACTTCGGAGCCCCCATCAACAGACGCATCGGAGTGTGCACAGGTGAGCCACGGTGAAATCTGACTCCACAGCAGGAGTCCACTGTAAATGCCCTCAGCTGTGAACTGAATCATGACCTCTGCCCTGTTGATTCCTTCCACAGCTCGAGAAGGCGCCACCTGTGTGTTTGGAGGGATGGTGTACAAGAGTGGAGAGTCTTTCCAGAGCAGCTGCAAGTACCAGTGTACCTGTCTGGATGGAGCTGTAGGCTGTGTCCCTCTCTGCTCCATGGACATCAGGCTGCCCAGTCCCGACTGTCCCATGCCCAGACGAGTGAAGGTGCCAGGAAAGTGCTGCGAGGAGTGGGAGTGTGATTCTCCCTACAGACACAGCTTCATGGGCTCAGTTTTGCCTTGTAAGTTAATCTCTTTACGGGCATCATACTGCATGTTTTTTAATATGCAAATGAGCTGTAATCTAATCCTGTGTTTCCTCTTGTTTTTATAGCTTACAGAGAGGAAGAGACCTATGGCCCAGATCTCTCCTTGATGAGGGAGAACTGCCTGGTTCAGACGACTGAATGGAGCGCCTGCTCTAAGACCTGTGGCCTTGGCATCTCTACCAGGGTCACCAACGATAACCGCGATTGCCGCCTTGAGAAACAGACCCGATTGTGCATGGTGCGACCCTGCGAGTCACATCTGGAGCAGAGCATTAGGGTGAGTCTTTGTTCTCTACGGAGCTGCCCCCACACGCTTCACATAAAACACGAAACACACCTGAACTCACAACGAACGCCTGCTTATGTTGTCTTTGTCCTCCATTGTCTTCCTGCAGAAAGGAAAGAAATGCATCCGTACTCCCAGACTCTCCAAACCCATGAAGTTCGAGATCTCTGGCTGCACCACCACCAAGTCCTACAGGCCCAAGTTCTGTGGCGTCTGCCTCGATGGCCGCTGCTGCACCCCCCACAGGACCACCACCCTGCCCATGGAGTTCAAATGCCCCGATGGACAGGTCATGAAGAAGCACATGATGTTCATCAAGTCCTGCGCCTGCCACCACAACTGCCCCGGGGAGAACGACATCTTTGAGTCCATGTATTACAAGAAGATGTTGGGAGACATGGCGTGAGCCACTCAAGGACGATCAGAGCTTATGACTTGAAAAACAAAAAAAAAACGCAGAACTCCATCTCATTTTGCAGCTCAGTATATATGTTTTTGTTTTTTTTCACGTTTAAGTTTGACATTGTCTCATTGTAAAGGTAGTCCAGACACTTTGTCTGAGTGTCTGTGAGTATTTTATGGCTGCTGAATATCAGCCACATAGACTCAGACAGAGGGCTGCGTAGCAGCTCCGAGAGATTCCTGCACTATAACTATTGACAAGCCTGCTGTCAGGTTCCACCCATTCCCCTTGAAATGTGTCCATTTTACAGTGTGCATTTTAAAAACCTTATCTAAACCTTTGCCGCCTCTAAAAAATGAGGTGTCTAATTACTCCCTCCACCCTAAGTCCTGACCAGACCTGCGCACTTGTAGCAGCTGTAGAGGGAGCATGCAGACCACAGCAGGCCAGTGTTCCCCTGTCCAAACAGGTCTGAATGTGTCCTTGTGCGTGTGTGTGTGTGTGTGTGTGCGTGCGTGCGTGTGTTTGTGTGCATGTGTTTGTGTAAGCACAGGCCTGAATGTCAGCCTTGTCTGTGTAAGACGCTGTTCACTCTCCTCAGAGTGGAGGAAAGGTCAGAGTTTCCGCCCAGCATGTGGATGAGAAAGCAAGCAGCGCCCTGAGTTTAGGGTTAGATATGGAGACAGTGGGCTTTGCCACAGCACTGAGGGAAAAAAAAGAAAGAAAACATGACTATTCCTGATTCAGGTCAGAAGGAAGAAACGAAGACGTGACTATTTTGTACAAAATGTACGAGGAACGACTGGAAGAATTGCAATTTCATTCCTTTTTATTGTCGACATGTAAATGTTGTACATATTTGTATAGTTTAAGTTAATTTAAAAAGCCAAAATGTTGTGCTGTGCTTTGAAAAATGTATCAACAGTGTATTTTTATTGAGAAGTGTGACAAAGATGTTACATGTTTGACTTTGTAGCTGGAAATAAAATGTTATATTTTTATACAAAACACGCTTTCCAGATGTGTCTTTAATTGTTATTAATTGATAACTACTCTTCACTCATTACATCCACTGGCTGACATTTTTAACATATTTAAAGCCTTCAAACAGCACTGACTGCAAGTGATTATTACTTTTGAACACGAATGAAACATTTCCACTGTGTCACGTTTGCAGCTTGAGTGAAAAAAAGTAAATAATAAAGCTGATTGAAAGGATTTGTAATCCTGTAATGTTATATAATTGACCTCTAACCATGTGCGCGAGTTTTTCCTCTTTGTTGAATTTACATAAGAAAACATCTTCTTCTGTAATGAGCTGATACATTAAGAAAGTGTGTGACCGCTGATAAAGTAAACAATCGGAGTAATATGACGAGATTGTTTTTGATGAAGAAAAAATAAACCCCACTGTACAATGTCGCCACCTGGTGTCCAATTCACTTTGTTGTCCTCAATATTTCTGCATTTATAACAAGGTTTTTCCTGATGAATGTGTTTTGCTGCAGATTATAATACAGTGTGATTAACGGCTAAGAGGTCTGCAATCAAATAAAATCCACTCTGTTTATAATGAATGTGTTACCAGTTTCAAATAGTGATTTAACTGTGTTATATTTTTTTTATTCTTTGAATATTAATATAGACATAAAAGGTTGTGGATTTCGACTGCGTCTACAGCAGCTATAGTTATATAAGTTGCCAGAGAAAGTCAAACTTTTCTCCTCTGCCTGCAATCTATTTTTGTCTCGTCTCAATCCGTTTATTTATTTATTTATTTCACCTTTGCTCAAGCATCGCTCTCTCCTTAGCTATTACTCATCAGTAAGAGTCACCCACTCTGCAGCGGCTGATTGACGACTCCTTCTCATTAGCAACGGCCAAAGCATAATAAATCCAGGATCAAAACGTTGTCGTCTAAGAAATGAACACATGTACTATGGAATGTGATGAATCATGTTTTCAGCTCCATCGCCCACAGACACAAACAAGTGCAGACTCAAACTATACATGTGAATCGATCGTCTCTCTGCAGCGAGGAGCTTCATTCACTATGAAGGATACAAAGTTTATTGCACATATTGTATCCAAGGAATCTACCAACCAGCTTTCCAGATTCAAATTTATTTTTTTTCTTACACAAATTTCATACAGTTTCAGATTACAATCTGGCCATTTTGTCTGCTAAAAATGTTCACTTATTGCCTTGGCGTGACTAGACTCGACTGTATTTAGAATAATAAACAGGCATGTATCTATTCTTGTTCCTTATAATATTTAAGTAAGCATCTCAAGAAAGAGCCGTGTACATGTACAAACTCATGGTGATAGTGTGTTTATACCTGGATCTGCCTTAACCTTTCACATAAATCAGTGTGCAGGATTCAAAAATAATCTGAAAAGCAGGCGACACGCATTTGCAAAGAAAGGCAGCGATGATTGTCAGAGAGGAGAAGAAAGAAAAAGGGAAAAGGCAAACTGTCGTCTTTCACTTGGCAGAGAGATTTTCCCCCGTCAGGAGCCTTGCTGAATGTTGTGTTGTGATTTGTGTTTTAATGCAGAGAAACGGGTGCATTTGTTTTGTTTTAGTATTTATGTGTGTGTGTGTGTGTGTGTGTGTGTGTCCGTGAGGGAGGGAGGGAGGGAGGGAGGCGTGGGAGACTGTAGCAGTGTGGACATCCTCGAGAGAAACAGCAAAAGATAAAAACTTGTTACATATTCACACACTATCTATGGAAACCAGGCATCTGGTAAAGCGGAGGAGGACGAGGAGGCAAAGGAGGCAAAGGAGGTTGCAGCAGTGTCAACCAGCCTCTCTCTCTCTCTCTCTAGCTCTCTCTCTCTGTCTCTCTCCCGCTCTCTCTCTCTCTCTCAGCCTCGTCGCAGCTCATGGAGTTTCTGGGCAACATTTTCCAGCTCTGACTCAATGGCTGCCAGGCTTTCAATCTCAGGTTCCTGCAGAGATAAGAGAGAGAGAGGACAAAGAGAGAGTTTTTAAGAATTCATATAACAAATTCAACCCCTGAGTAATGTGTTACATGTCATTTGTTACAAAGTGCCACACTATTTCTGCTCCATTTGTAGCAACAAGCAGTCTATAACATGATAAACTGCGGGGTTTCGAGGTGCTGGTGAGCTCTAACTTGTAGACAAATAATGTATGCTAAGCTAGGCTATCTGTGACATAAGTGACATTATCTGTAGAGACTTCTTTGTTAAGAGATAAAAGGCGTGAAATGTTCACCTCTGACTTTCTACTGGCGCTCCCCTCTTCCTCCAAACCCTTCCTCTCCTCTGGTGACCTTCCTGCGATCATCTGCAGCTCCTTCTCCTCTGGACTCTTCTGTGCATCTCTTTTCTTCTTCCCCTCTTCGTCCTCTGCAGCCTCCTTCGAATGATGTGCGAGCTGCTGCGCCTCCTTCCTCTCGGCTTTCTTCTTCAGTCGCAAGCCTTTGCCTCTCTTGTTCCACTGCTTGCCGCTTTCCTTGCTCCCTCCCTTCACGTCACCTTCCTCTTCCTCCTCATGTTTGTTTGAGCGAAATGAAGATCTCTTGTCTTCCTCCTCCTCCTCCTCCTCACCTTCCTCACCTAGAGTCTGCTCTTTTGATTTGTGTCTGGGTGCATCTGGCTTGTCCTCAGATGCAGCACCTGGGAACAGCAAACAGAGTCGACATTATCGTCCTGACACACCTCACACACAATGCTCTCCATCAGCAGGATTGCACTTCTTGTAATCAAACGTCTCTTGCCAGCTGGCAGCTTGGGCTCCAGTACTGCTAGCTGTGCTTTATGGGATTGAAAAGCATGGCGAGGTAATTAGTTGACTTGGCTGAGGCTCCCTTTTACAGAGTATGTACAGTATGTACCTGTTCATTTAAAAAAAAAAAAGAAAGGAAAATGATGATGAAAGATTTGACTGCAGATTTAACCTCAGTGTGCTTTTTGAAATGTTGGTAGATGTGAAACGATCTACCTCCTAGCAGCTAATTTAAATTCGAAGTCATGGAGATGTTTAATCATTTCTGTTTCTGTGTGTGTGTGTGTGTGTGCGTGTGTGTGTGTGTGTGTGTGTCTGTCAGTCTGCCAGCATCATTGGCCTCGCTCCCTCCCCCCAACCTGAATTTCATCTGGTTGATGGAGGCACTTCCATCAATCAGCCAGTCCTGTGATGGCACGCTGTTACATTTACTAGGCAGTTTTTTTTGTGTGTGCTGCCTTCAGAGAACTTCAGTATTTTAATTTGCTTCGATAAGTAAAAACAATTATGACTGAACATAGTTTGTTTTTTGGTGTTAAAAAAACCAAACTATATTACCTTTCTCCTTCTTAGACAGGTTTTCCTTTTCCTCCTCCTCTGAACTCTCCTCTGAATGTGCTCTCTTTTCTTCTTCTTCTTCCTCCTCATCCTCATCCTCATCCTCCCGTTTTCCAGTCTTCCCCTCGCTCCACTCATCCACAGACTCAGAGACGTGACCTCCTGGGCTCTCGTCCTCTTCCCTCTTCACCGGCGTCTCCTCCATGATGTCAACACTGTCCTCCCGAGAGTCTCCATCTTTGAGGCTCTCAGCCTTTTCTTCTTCTCCGTCCCCGTTTTCTGTCTTTCTTTTCTGGGAGAGGATGGATCGTTCGCCGATGCTTCCCAAGGCCTCCAGCATGGATCGATCTAAAATAAATGGGAGAGGTAGAAATTTACTTAAGTAGAAGGAATTGATTTTTCAGTGATGCTGAAAAATGTATTAGAGGAGTTATTCTCAGCCACAGCTGTACAACTTCACACAGTTTCTGTCTAATGGAGAGAAATCAGTAAGTTCGATTTTTACAAACATATAAAAACTACTTTTTTAACTAAAGCCTGACTGATTCATACATCAGAATTAGTAGATTTCTGTCTGTCACAACTGGACATGGTTGTAGATTCTGAAGAAGTTTAACCCTAAGACGAGAGGCGAACCTACGACAAAATCTCCAGATGCTCTGGAAAGATCTTTTCTTTCCATATTCGTCAGTGCTGCTCTGGTTCTTTCCTCACAGCTCATCCAGAGTCTGTGCGGTGTTCTGTGAGTCTGGAAGCCTCAGTGCGTCTGACCTGATTCTGTCCACTGAAAACATTGGTTTGAATTCACCTCAGCACTTTTTCTCTTCTCCACCGTTTATCAGCCCTATTTTTTGCTGACAATGGAATACAGGCAAAACTGGAAGTCGTGCATCATTTTTTGACGGATGGTGCATTTAAAGGTGCTGATTATACTTACAGTGCCTTTCTCAAACTGCAAGTGACGGAAATGTTGTGGAAGTAAATAAATAAACACAATAACAATGCAGCAGAGTGGACACCTTTGTTCACGTCAGTTTCCCGTGAATCATCGCGACGGAAGAAACTCACCAGAAGCGTCGTCTGCAGTCTGAGGAGTCTGAGGAGTCTGAGGAGTCTGTGTCATCGCAGCAGGTTCAGCCGCGTCTCTTTGCACCTGAGCTCTTTCTTGGCCTCCTGAAATTAAAACATGATATTATTCAAACTTCCTGTCTGTGCCTTCACGAACGTAGGCTTTGGCCGATCCGTGACTCACCGTGCACAGCGATCTCCTGCAGCTCCTTCAGAAAGTTTTGATGGCGAAGGATTGTCACAAGTCTGTCATCTGCTCACACACACACACACAGATAGAAGACGATGACATGATACGGCAGCAGGGTAAAACACAGATATATGTCTTTCCTTTTCATTTCTTTTTAACACGACTCAGCACTTTGGTTCAGTGATTCGTCAGAGTTAATTGCCCTGAAATGTACTGCTTTCAAAGCAAGCGCACAATTAATCATTTGGCTCACAGTGACTCCCCGCCAGTGAATTAGAGAACCCGGACTTTCTGCTGAACGCACAGATGGCACCGCACACTGCACACACACACAAAAAAAGACACAACGACTGTGCTTTCATGCTCTACTATCAGCCTGTGATACTCTCGTATTTCTCTCTCTCGTTTCTTCGTTTCCTTGGCTATGACTCCCCCTCCTTTCCTCCCCCCCTCACCTCATCCCTCGGGTGGATTACAGTTTCTCTCTCACAGAACCAGCTCAGTGACAAATGCTCAGAGTATAGTGCTCTGATTGATTTTTTTTTTTTTTTTTTTTTTTTTACAAGGACGGCATCAAGGTAATACAATGACCATGTAACTGAATAGCCTTCCATGAGTGTTAGTGATCCTGCTGTATATTATAACACTCTGCAGTGGGTTTTTCACCCAGCAGTCACTGCATTAATCCATTAACGTTGAGATGTACAGGCCTCGTGCAGCAGCATGCAGATGCGAGAGGAGAGAGGATGTGATGGCTTTCATGAAAATGATGCTGTTCTCAAGGTTGCAGTTCAGGCAAAGTGAAAAAAGAAACTTAATAGAAGCATGACGATGATAATGAGGAAGATAGTGACAATTTACATAACTCACAGTGACATGTTTTTGTTAAACTATATGAAAAATAATGAATCACATGCATAATCAATGAACTTCTTCATTATTTCCTTCATAAATGTAGTTGTTTGGTCCACAACATTTCAGAAAACAATATGCATTGTTGATCACAAGTGTCTCACATTTTAAATATTTAGTTTTTCTGGTGTCTTATTCATTAATGAGCAACAAAATAATAATATTTAAGTAGCTAAAAAAACAGAGAATTAGTTTTTAAATAACTGATTCATAGCTCCAACCCTAATATAACATATTGTAAAGAAAAGTTAACAATAATGATGCGTTTATGCTGAAAATCTCAACATTCCCATAACTTTTCGCTCATAAAAATGGGACATTAAAGATGGGGTTTGTCCAAATGTCTTGGCCTGTGGGAACGACTCACCTGTCCTCAATAAGACCAGACACTCCTGACTGACAGGCACGGGGTGAGGCCTTGATAACACGTCTGCCAACGCCTCAACGATACATTTCATCACCTGTGGACAAAGACAAAGTTTGGTTTTAAAAACCTCCAGATCCATATATTTGTCTCATGTCTAGAAGTGAGTTGTTTTAACCGGGTCAGACTGGAATAAGAAGACACAGTTTAACGAATTCAAATAATTCTGTTTCTCTTTGAACGCATTTCTGCTCCTAACTCCACCAGCTAAAAGAGTGAAACATGAACATCATTTCAGCTCCTACTGTACTGTGTGTTCAATGTCAAACCATTCCCACATGACTGATCATTTTTAGTTCCTTTCTCTCCTTTGTTCTGCTTCACTCTGCCAGATCTTTGGCTGCTGCTGCTGAGTCAGTCCTCACAGTCGACACACACACAGCTTTTGAACATCGTCCACATCTTCCCTTTATGTATTTATCTCTCCAAAACCCATTCTGGAAACGACCTTCCCTCACAACGACTCCTGTTCACTGTAAAGCCAAACACAAACTACCTCTAACTGTCACCTAACCTCACTTTACGTCACACCTCATAAAATATGTTTATCGTCATTGTACATTCACACTTTACAACATCATGTGGTACGACATTGCATCTGTAAATACAATATGTCAGTATAGTATTAAGAACTATACAACTCTCATATTTTACAGTGACACATCTTAGACAATGTTTTGCCTGATGAGAACCCATGACGATTTATGGTCCCATTATTACAGGAGAATATCAAATATTATAACCACCCACACACACACCATTCCTCCCTCTCTCCCTTTCTCTCTCTCTCTCTCTCGCTCTCTCTCTACAGAGCAATGGATCCAGTAATACCAAAACATGTCAATGCTCTACTCTCTGGATGGTATGTATTGATTTTAACAAGGTCACAGTGAGGGAACTTGTAGTGGAGAAGCTACATGAATGAGTTCAATTGCTCAGATCAGACATTTTGTGTGTAAGTGTGGCAAACCATGAAACAATTAAAGCCACAATGTGATGAAACAGTATTTGGTACAGTGCATCTCTGATTTCTGTGTAACTCAACTATTACATTTTGTATTACAGTACAGTAACATCAAGGTAATGTGAGGTAGCATTAAGGTAGAAGTGTCTCAATGCAATTTCCAACGTGGCAGTAACAACAGTAATGGTGTCATTATATTAAACAGTAATACCATGTTATTTCCAGGTAGTAGCTTGGTTATGGAAATTACAATAGGCTATGTTATTATCATCCTATTAGTTAGTGATTACTATTAAATGATTTCCCTTTAAGATAAATCATATTATAACCATATTGTTACTGCAATGTCATTTAAATGTATCATACTATTTACACGTAATGCAACAATATTTCAGATACAAATTATATTACAAGAATAAAGATGATTAAAAAAAATTTTACCTTCACGTCTTCATTCTCCAGCTGACTTGAAGTCACTGGCAATGACAGAACTGCAAGAGAAAAGCATTGAAATGAAGATGTTGTTATTGTTTAAAAACAACCCGTACAGATGTGATGATTTCCTCAGTAATCGTGTTACAACCCCTCACACTGTGTGTGTTAATAATGTGAGTGTCAGCGTCAGGGACTGTGAATGTGCCAAAGGTGCATTCAGGTGAATTCTCTGCGTCTGTAGCTGCATATGTAAGGACGCGTCTGTCGCTGTCCTTGGTGCTGAAAACCCTCACATAATAATATACGCACAACGAGCAGCCTCCACTGTGACATCAATTAACTTCACTGCACTGAGAGGATGCTTGACTTACCGCAGTTGGACAATACTGTCACTATGAACAGTCCTCTCCCGATCATGTTTGGACACGAAGCTCTCCAGGAATAGAAAAAACAGCGGAGCTTTATGTCAGAAGGTTTGTTTTTTTTTTTGGTTTTTTTCCCTCCGTTTTCAAACAAGTCCAGTGGATCAAGGACGCATTCTGAACCAAAACTTATCCGCCTTTCGGGTATTTCTGGAGAGCTAAATTCTCCTGAAGCGTCGGTGACCCGACACACTCCGTCCTCTCAGGTCTCTCCACCAACACCTCAACGCGACAGCGCCTGCCTTTATAGGGCGGTGTGGACACAGGAAGTGACGTCACCCGAGAACAAATTATTTGCTGATGCACCTGATCATATACCTAAGTGGTTGTCAGGGCGTGTACAGGTTTAAAGCGCCTCACAGGAAGTGGACTGGTTCATATGTGATATAGGTTTTGTTTATTTAATTTCACAGTATAAAAAAAGAAAAAGCCCTTAAATGACCTTAAATCCAAAACCTGAACTCTGCAAAGATAAAAAAAAAAAAACAAGACACTGTGACTATATCATTAATTATATCTCAATGTTTTTATAAATAGAGTATTTGTGGATAAATGGTGACATTATGTCTCACATCTCCATCAAATGCTGTTCTCATGGAGGACAATGCTGTCTCATCATACTGTATTTACTGATCATGTCTCTTGACTACCTGAACGTGTTGCTAGGTGACCGCTTATTGAAAATTATTGCCACCATTGTTGTTGCAGTGCCCACTTTGATCATGTGAGCCGCTGGATTGAATAGGAGTTTTTTTTTTAAAAAAGGAAAAAAGAAAAAAAGAAAGCCACCTTTCACATTTAATAACCCAGGACGTGTTCACTTCTTATCAGCACACAGAGCCATGCAGGTGTCACACAACCGACCACACGCACGCACGCACGCACGCACACACACACACTATAGATCAAAACACATGCTTAACTTGTGCATGGTTATGAAATTGTACAAGATGTATTCTGAATATCTTAAAGATAGAGCCAGTATAAGTCAGCGTGATTATTGTGGATACTTCATTCAGGGTTATTTTAAATAATTCAAGAAATTTGAGGTATATTGACACATTTGTTAATGTGTTAATGACTTGTGACTTGTGTGACTTGTGAACCAGCTTGGGATCTGAACACATGGCTACAGACAGGAACAGAGGGCGAAAACTATTTTAGATTATCGGTTAAAATGTGTGTCATAGTCTATATCTTAAGAATTAGTTTGCTGCTTATCTGCCCCCCCATCTGACCTCGCAATTTCAGTTGTATAATGACTATAAAGATCCTTTCCTTCCTTCCTAACTTCCAACAGTTTTTGGCTGGAAAATCACATTTTCAACACTCTCTCTCTGCATCATAGTTCACATAGAAAATATAAAAATATAGATATTATTATTAGGCACACAGGAGTTGTTGATCCACTGCTGCCTCCATCAGCAGGTTCCAGTATGCAATGGGGATTGGGTACCTTGCTCAGGTAGAGGTCTGGTAATACCAAATTCATGACCATAATTAAATATTTGTATCACTTCACTAGCGCTTTGTAGCTGTTGAGTTTCAGCCTTGCTCCAGTCATTTTGGGACATAAGTGCTTCACTCTGTGTGCAGTGTAGTGTCACAAAAATAAAACACTGCTTTATTGAGTGAATACTCAGAATGAGTATTGTGTGGAGCGGAAAGGCTTAACTCAGCACTGTGAGAGCTGCACTGAGGTTTGAATGTAGCAGACATTTCTTTAAATTAAAAAGTTACAGACTACAGCTTTTAAATTCCCCGAATCAAACAAAACATACAATACATTCATTGCATTGTACGTTTCGCATTACGACATCATAAATGTCTTACGGACTTATTATTGTGTGGACACATGAACACTGTTTGCTCTCCGTTACCTCATAAGCGCAGATGTTGTGGTCACTTTCATTTGTTGCCGACATGTTCATTAAAAACACAATGACACACAAAGAGGTTTCCAAGGTGTGGGCCGCGCTGTTTGTTGTTTCAAATTTCCTACCGAGATCCCAAAGATCTCTTTATGCTTCCAGAGAGACAATAAAGGCCCTATTTGCGTCAGAGCCCTGATCCATATTTGTGCCACACAAACTGGCAACCGCTTTGTTTAAACATGAAAAGGGTTTCTTTGAAAGCAATAATAAGGTCATTATGAAACCCAGCAGCGACGAGGACTGAATGAAATTCAGTCCACCGCCACATCCAAGAGATTTATAGAAAACGGGGATATACATTATATCCTAAAGTGTAAGGTTAACAAAAAATACTTAATGGGGAGATAACATGTCGACTCAAGTTTCTGTAATTGCTAAATAAACAGATTAGAAAGGGCCTTCTCACTCTTCCAATAGGTTTTATTGTGTTTACCTTGAAAGGGGCTGTAGAAAACCATATCATTTAAACCATACAAAGCAAAGTGCTCTTATTTTCCATTCAAGGGCTAAATTATCAATTCAAAGTGAACCACAGTAGCCTGACATGAGCTTATTATAGCCTCCACCTGTCCATGCGCTTACACTAATTAAACAGTCAATACATAATGCACTGTTCTCTCTGTTTGACCAGAGACTGGATGTATAGAAGAGTGATATGCAGTAGATGATCATATAACACGGGTCATATTTTGTGTCGTGTGTGCAGACACAGTAGATTCATAGAAATTCATCAGAATATACGTATAGTGTGGATATTAAGTGTGGAACTAAAGCATCATACAAGCATAAATCAGTTTAAACAAAGGTTATCTTATTTCAAGAATTTCTTGTCTATTTACTGTTGGTTTTTTCTTGCTGAGTTTATCTTCCTCTTATTCTTACGATGGTTACTGCTGTTTAATATGAATAATTAATGTAAATTTGTTTTTAACTTTGGGTGAGAGGGTGGAAGGAGGAGTATTTAATGATAAGAAAGCAGGTTGTGTATTATTAAAATGATTTTTGCAAAGGGAAGAGATTACTTATTTGAAAATATGTTAAATATTTGTATCAATTAGTTTCATTATTATTATTTTTTTTTTCTGTACGTGGTTTGTTATTCAAAAATATTAGACAAATATGTATTCATTTATTGATGTGATGTCTTACTTCCCCTCCTCCTCCATTTGCTCGGTGCATAATAACGCAGCTCCTGCAGGAGTGAGAAGTGAAAGTGGGACAGCAGCATCCTGAAGATCTGAGGAACAGACGTGCGACTAAATTGTCTGTGGCTGAAAAAGTCACCGGTTACTTGGAAACTCTGCGGAGATAAGATGGATGATATACTCTTTAAATTCCTTCTTTTTTTCTTTTTTCTTTTCTAAATGGTGTCACTGAGCTGATCAGGGTTTTTCAACCTCTGCGTGTGAAGAAATCTCATTCAGCCTCTTGGATGAATGAATTCCAGCATGCTGATTGTGGCAAATTGTAAATTTTGTCATCGGAAACCCGAGATTTTTACTGCCAGTGCAACAAAAATGATTTGTATTGTGACATTGCCAAGATGCATTACGTCCAGAGTAACTGAATCTAGATTCAGGATTGTGTCCAAGTACTTTTTCCAAGAAAACACTTTCAGAGATTAAACAGACATTCACTAAACTGTTGGACAGAATCTAATAAGATCAATGTTTTAGTGTTATTACATTATTCATAATTATATTTGCTAATTACAACATTTGAGATTGATATCAAGTCATATAGTGTAGTTAAACGTGAACCAGGCAAGACTTTTCTTAAAAATAACTACAGGAAAAAAATCTCCAAAATCATCATGGTGCAGTTGTGATGAATTAAAATGTAAAAGAAAAAAACTCATCTGGTCACAAACGACGAGTAAAAACTCTTCACCACTTCCGACTCCAACTGCATCTGAATAAAATTAAATATTTAGGCTGCAGGATTCACTCTGTCGCATTATCCGGTATCATTGCTCTTTGCTGCCGTTTGAGGCCACAGATATGCAATAAAGCAAAAGAGCAGCACACAGAAGGATCTAATGAAGGCGATCACGGAGATAAATAGCTCAGCAGAGTCAGAGCTACACAAGTCCAAGGGGATCTCAAACCCACAAGCAGTGAGAGCAGCACGATGGCTGCGTCTGACGGTGCAGCAGACTGAAGTGGACGCTGGCCTGACTTAGCCACAGTTGGTCTGGTGAAGATATATGGATGTTCCTGCAGATGGGACACAGAGTTGTGAATCTCAGAGAATATTTATGACTGCACTTGTGGTTCTGCAAAGTGTCACTCTTTAATAAGACATCACTTTTTTTCTAAAGCAGATGTTTTCTTTTGGTCTTGTTCTAATTATTACAGCTTGGCAAAGCAGCTGCAAGCACACACACACGGTGCTGAAAACAGATTTTCTTGGTGCCGTCCAGATTTTCATCAACTATATCACACATGTTCTACATACAGACAAATGAAGAAGAAGATACAAGAAAATGTAACTATTTAAGCATGAGCTATTTCCAGTGTTGGAAATAATACAAAAGTAAAAAAATTCATGTATCTGTATTTTACTTTATTTATATTTGCAGCAACTTTTACTCCACTACATTTCCTCTAACTATCTTTGTTACTCGTTAAAAAATAAAATCAGAAGAATAAGAGTTGGTAATGGTCTGTTTATTAATACAGAGCTTTTCTAGTCTTGATGATCTTTCAAACCCATTGACACACTGCAACATAGCGTTAAGTGTCTTGCTCAAGGACACATATAGCCAGGAATTGAACCCACAACCTTTCAGTGGAACGACAACATGCCGCACCACTGAACCACCATGGCTCAATCCTAACTCCTCACTTGTTTAAGTAGATTTTATATCAGAAAATGACTTTTGATATTTCAATGTCATATACTTTAAGAATATTATAAAAAAGTGACTTCAACTTCTACCAAAGTCATGTTCTGGTAACTACTATACTTATACAAGACTGGCTATTTCATTCATTGACTAAAAGTCTGAATTTTATTGAATGCACCAACAGTGAAACATCCCAGAATAGTCCCTGAGAGCAATTGGATTAGAAATGAGAGAAATACAACAATAGAAATGACCCCCAGGAAAGAAATATGGCAACAAACCAACAACATTTAGTAAAAGGCATTAAGCATGCTCTAATTTAATTTTCCCCTAAACATAAAACTACACCCACAAGAATAACTATCAATTAGTTCTTGTTTGGTTTAACGGTCTGTTTGAAAATGCACCAAACCCTTTCAGACTAAAGACACAGGTAGCATCCGTATCTTACCACGGGTGGACAGATGAGACCGATGGGGTCAGAGAAACTGCTCACAATCATCTTTCCTCCCTCAGGCTGAAACTGTGAAGAAGGAAACATATTCACGTGAGACAAAAAGTTATCTTTGTAGTATCTTACATTTTTAAGCCTTTAACAAAAGGCACAGAGCCAGTGAAAGTCATTGCTGTCACCATGTTGTTCCATAGCCCTTTGGCCAGCTCTTCATGTCCCTTTATGGTGAAGTGGAAGCAGTCGTGAGTGAAGAAGGTCATATCAATCTTCCCGCTCTGCTCACGGACACAAAACATACACACGAGTGTGAATCCATGCTTTCTGATATGTTGATATAATAATACTTTGGCCTTTGGAGAGAAAGAGAGAGTGAGAAAAGATATTACCGGGAGGCGGGGAGGGTCAGCGTGTTTGAGGAAGGGCTGGAGAACAACAGCAAAGTCATCCTTGAAGAAACGATCTCTGTAAAGCAGCTCCTCAAGTCTTTTCTTAGAATGGACACATGAACACAATCATTTTTCAATGTATTATTGGCAAACAAGCAAATATGACAACAACAATACTTCACTGATGGGTTTATGTTTATAAAAGTAAACAAATACTCATAATACACATTCAATAAAACTAGAGGTATAAGTTAAAGTGTACCTGGAACTCAAGATTGACCTCTACCAGCTCCTGTAGCTCAGGAGACTTGGCGACTGGGTCTATCAGACACGAACAGAAAGACCTGAATCAGGACGAAAACAAATAAGATGTAGAAATCTGAACCAAACAACAATTTAACCAAAGACTTAAGACATAATTTAAGTCATTATTAGCTACACCCACTGCAGGGTTTGGCTTTAAAGCTACACTACATTAAAATGATATTATTTTGTTTTCACTTTGAAACTGCTAACAGTTTATAAAACTACATCCATTCACTTTTAAATCTTTTATTTCTGTATGCATGTGTATGTGAAGCAGTAGATTAGCTCCCAGTTGGGATGTCACAAGACCTTGTTCTTGAAAGTTCATGCCATCAAAATGTAGTGCGGAACTTTTAAATATCAACAAATGTCATTCAATGCATTGTCAAATCAGATCACACAATTCTGATTAAGTCATCAGCTGTACACAACTCTCTGTGCGTGTTTCTCAGGATAGCAGCGTTTAGAGCTTGTGTCACCCCGGCGACATTACCAATGCAAACAGGAAGTTAATTGTGATACTCAAACAGGTTTGAGTATGACTTTAAAAAATGACAACAATGTTTCAGAAGTGAATGCTAATGTTTAAAAAACACGTTGTTTGATGGGATAAATGCTTAGTGCCCCTTCCTGCCCCTGTGCTGCTGTTGTACACACACACACAGACGCTCCCTCAGTCAGGTCTGATAGTAGTGCTTGACAGAGCCCACTTCCATATGAAAAACACAGCAAACAAATGATGTTACATTATATCTGTTCACAAAGACCAACCAGGAGCAGAATAATAATATCAACTGCAACAAAGAATTCTAAAAACCTACACACAACAACTTTAAAGTGGGACGTAAGAGATAAATGATAAATGTGAGCCTTCTAGTGTCAAACTCTTAATTTTCAAATGCGCTAACAATCAGCCAAGCATCTCACCGTTGGAGCAGGCAGCCTGGAGTAGGCTTCTGTACCTCCCTCAAAGCTTGCATGGGCAGAATCTGAACCACGTTAACGATCATGCGAGGAACCTGCAGCACGACACAGAAGGGAGCGCAACGTGTTCTATACATCAGTGAATTCAAAAAAATCAATCAATCCAAACACGGTATGCCTTACATCTTACCTCATTCATAAGCATTTCCAAGGAGACGGTCATATAGTGAACAAAGTTATCCACTGAATAAAGGGCCTGAAAAGAGGCTGCAGAGGTTAATTACATTCTGTCCGACTAATTTGCTACTGCTTTTTCCTCAGAACATACACAACCCGGACAAAATTAACAAAAAGTCACATAATCTAATATTTCACTTAGTGTCCTGCTGTACAAGCCTGTGGGGTCAGTGATCTGGGTTTAGCATCATAATAACCTTAAAAACAATGTGCAGCTGACTGCTTAAATATACTGAATAACTAGGTTTTTGTGGCATATTCTAAGACGACCTATGCTTGGAATCATTGGGAAGCACAAGACATCTTCTCAAATGGATTGTCCACCACAGAGTCCAGACCTTAACCTCACTGAGGTTGTGCTCGAGTGAAGCAGTAGGTAAAAAAAAAAAAAAATCAATGCAACTGTAGATTGAAATAAATGTTGTGACATTGCATAAGCTAATTAAAGCGATGCTGCAGCATTATTTGTGGATGACCAGTGTAAAAGAGGAGCCGACAGACCTTGTCTTTGCAGTAATCACAGATGTCATTCATGCCGATGAGGATGGTCAGAAGCTTCCAGTCCTCTTCGAAATTCACATCCTCAAGGAAGAGACAACAGGAGTCGGGTGTATGAATTGGATATTTCAGAATGAAGGTGTTAAAAAGCAGCTCAGTCTATCAACACACTCCACCTCACCACACCATACCTCATAATCTCTCAGCGTGTCGATCAAATGTCTCGTCTGTCCGGGCAGATTGCTACAAGCAAACAGAAGAATAAAACGTCCTGGTGAGATTCACTGATAAATAAAAGAGGAAATGCATACACTATTGCTCTTAGTAGAAGCACCGTGAAACAGTTATGATATAACGGGTCATAAAATTAGCCACGGAGACATAAAAGTGTAATGGTCCCTCTGGATCAACAGAGATTATTTCAACAGGTAAAAAACAAACAGTGTTCATCCCAGTGATGACAATTTACAAGGTGTTATGTCCAGTCACTGCCAGGTTGAAGCCAGTGGCGCTGATATGAGCCTGCATCCCATGTATCGTCCTGCCGGAGGCCGCACCGACCAGATTGGGATTAAAAAGCTTGATGATGTCTGACACGCAAACAGTAAAGAGAAGAAGTAAAGAAAACCATGTCATGTTTCCTGTTCAGTAAACAGTATGTGGAGGTGAGACATAATTAGTTAATCCTCTTACTTGCCAAAGTAATAACATCCTGAACGGACCCATAACCACCGATACTTTGGGATCCAGAAGGGGAAAAGAAAAGATTATTAACAGTGAAAATATGACAATAAAAATGTCATATATATTTGAAAAAAGATTCCTGTAAAGTAAATATATATAGAAAATTTGTCACTATTGTCAGAAATGTCAACACAATATCCGCTACCTCCACGAAACATGTCGGAACTCGATGGGAATCCCCAGGACAGTGGTGGCGTTGGCGCCGATGCCTGTCTGCAAAAGAAATAAATTCATTCTAAGAAAAGTAAAGATGACGTCATTATGATGCACAGGATCTGATATATAAAGAAACCAGTGTCACTCTTTCATAAGAATAAACCGGGAATGAGTAAGTCTTAGTCATCGCAAGTTTAACTTTGTTTTTCTTTCCTCCATCCTCCACTTTCCTAACATTTCAAGATCCTACCACAAAAAAAAAATCTGCATATGTGTTTGACCCTTCCTGCATGAATCAACTGTAAACAGTAGATACGTGTCGTACACTGTGTTACTCATCATGGAGCCAAGAAAACGAAATACAAATAACAAAATAACACCTACCGTCAGAGAATCTCCCAAAGCAGCAATGACTTTGATATCAGCCGCCTTCACAAATTCAACTGAAGTAAAAGTATGGAGAAACAAAATGGAACATGGAGGCCGAGAGAGAGAAACAAGATGAGAAACAGAGAAGCTTCAGCTGAGTTAAGTGATTTGTGGATGTGATGATGGATGGGGGACAGAACCTGATGAGGGGACAGAGGGAGAAGGACTCATGTCTGGACACTGAAAAACAGGATGCTTGAAGTTCACGGGGCGAGTTTTCTCTGGAAATTCCTGGAAAAATAAATCGAGAGACAGATTAGACAGACCAATTATATCCTTAATTGTTGTGTACTGGAACTCAGCAAATCAAACAAATCTGTTCTGACTGGTTCTACTTGTGCTTGTTGTGCACATACTCTGGTCACCTGTCACCACATGGAATTGTGTTTCTTATCGTTAACGTAGATAACCAATTGTTACATAAAATGTGCTGTTTTTTTGTCCATTTTGTGCGTCCATCAAGGCCCAAGACATGTTTAAATAACAAACAAAATCAGATGACAAACTAAATGTATGATAGATTCATGCTGAAGAATAAAACAGGTGTAAACATTACCTTGCTGAGGGCCTCCTTGCTGTAGTGTCTAATCCCCTCCTCGTACTCCAACCACCAGTCGCTGCCTGACAGGATTATCAACAAGTTTCCACTTCAAAATAAACCAATCAACATATCAATGAAGAAGAATCATTCTTAGTCCAAAAAAAAGGAAAAATCATAACCCCAGGCAAGCAGTAGGCTATTTAACTTCAAACTTCATCTAAACGTTTAATATAAACTAAAGTAGGTCACTACATTGCTGAAACAATAAATGCAGAATGCTGCCTCACACGTGCTCTGCCCTCCTGCTTGTTCCAGCACTTACCTTTGACAGTGCAGGACACGAGCACACATGTTGCCACGGTGATCCACAGCCACTCCATAGTAGTGTCAATGGGTCACCCCTGCAGACTGCACAATGCCATGCTCCGTTTTTTTACAACGCTGTCACTTTGTCGAGCCCTCCCTCCAAAGCCGAGTGACAAACAGTGGGTCCTCTGACAGCCATCTTTCAACGTTCAATCAGCGTCAGCAGCAGCAAAATACCTCATCCAATCACACATAACTCATCCCTTCATCTTTCCAACGCATCATTGAAAAATTAAAAGTGACAAAACTAAATATCCATATATCATTTATTTCCTTATAAACTTGTATTTACTATAATAAAAATGCAGTCATCGCAACTCTGTTCACCAGTGTTTCATTTTAGCGACATCATGAATGTGAGAGCGGGTACAAACGCCTGAATGCAGAGACGCCAGTGTCATTGGAATCAGGAATCATTTGTCATCATACTGGAAAAAAAACAACAAAAAAAAAAACAACAAACATTTGACTGTTCTTTCTTTGTCTTCATATACGTCATGCGGCACATCAGTTCCTAATAATTCCAACAACGTGTACATACTGTATAACTGAAAACAATGGACCTAATAGAATAAACTGGGAAAGTGGGACATTTTTTATAAAACACTGTAACAAGGGCTTTATTCATTTCCCATCTAAAAGGTACCAATTAAGACTCATTTGAGCAAAAAGGAAATGCAGAGCACAGAGCTACAACATGAACTATGAGAGGGGGTGGATATTCTCACAACAGCTGAGATTGGGTGAAAAAAAAAAAATTGTCTGAGAAGTGGAAACACTCCAAGCCCTCGTATTTTGTGAGGCTGCTCTACTTTCTGCCTCAGCAAACATGAGGCTAATAAATGACAAGAACATAGGAAACCGTTGAGTTTTCTTTTCTAAAACCAACAAATCAAAGCAAATTTATGGAGAAAGCGATCACAGGAATATACAGTAGTTGTCACTGCCCTTTGCTTTCTTTTACAAGGCTGTGGACATTTGTTTTTCTACCTTTTGCTCTTAAAAATTAATTTCCACAAAGACTATGCACTCTGCTTCTCTCTGGAGTGAAACAACAACAACATTCTATGTGAATTTTCAAACTGGATCCACATTAGAGGATTTAGCTAGCAAATAAAATTATCTCCATTCACTTTTTTTTATTTTAATTTCTGCACAAAATAATTGAAGCAGTTCAACTGTGTTTTTTTTCCTCTCTTAAAAAGGGAAAGTGAGGAAAAACCTAATGCACACATCAGACTCAGCTATGTTGATGAAAATGCCCTTGATCCATCAACTGCAAGACTATTTCCACGCTGAGGACCTTGGTGCTTCTGACAGCATCCTGTCGGGGGTCACAGACAAACAAGTCCGCGATTATCCATCTTCTCAACACTGTTCCGCAGCACTGACCATGAACACCTCTGCTCTAAAGCATAGGACTGGATTTTAAATAAAGAAAACGAGTTGTGAGGCTGCGCACTTCTGCAGCCATCTTTGTCTTTTTTCCAGTGAGTGAAGTGGAACAGACAGAGAGAGAGGTGCCCAAACTCTCGGGGTATCCAGCAGCTGCTTCGTGCAGTGGTGCCAACACAGCTTGAGTCTGTCTGTTCCTGTCCTTGCTCCGTCTAGCCTCCTCTCACTGTTGCTGCTCCTCCTCCTCATCCACCTCCCCCTGAGCCAGGTCCTGGGCTTGTGTTTCTCCCTGATCCTGGGTCTCGTCCTGGGCCTGTGGCTGTGGCTGTTCCTGAGCAGGTCTGGCAGGCGGCACTGGGACGGGTGCAGGTGGACGAGGCGGCACTATGATTTGGTGCTGGCGCTGTCGGTAGGCGATGACGGTGCCCAAGAGTAGGGCGATGACAGTCATAAGGTAGAGGTCCCACTCTGGGCCAAGCAGCTGGTCCAGGTCCACCTGAGAAGTCAACTCATCCAACTGAGAGGAGCCAAAAGGACAAAGACCATAATGAAAAAAACATGATTAATTTCACTTCGGCCTAATGAAGAAGTATTTAATGTGCTTAAGTGGGTTACAGCTCCAAGTCTCCATTTCAAAGCCAATTTGTCAGCTTAAGAATTTAAGTACTCACATTAAGATCCTGCAGGTACTGAAGTGTGTAAATCAGGCCGAGCTTACACAGAGCCAGAAACACTGGGACCTGAGCATCAGGGCTGGCTTCAGCAGCCATGTCGTAGAAACGCTTAGCTAAATGGATGTCCTGCACAAAGCAAATCTGAATTACAAATCAGCCTGTGTATCTTCTCTGAATACAAGATCAGCCACTGCATTAACTACTACATATTGATCACCAAGTGTAAACAAAGCACTAATAAAAGATGAATAAAGATTAAGTTTAATGTTTAAGAGTCTGAGCTGAGACTCAGTGCCCACCTGCTTGATGCCCAGGCCTTTCTCATGCATGTAACCCAGGTTGAACATGGCCTGAGCACTGTGCTGCTGCTCTGATGCCAGTCTGTAGTGGATGACTGCCGTCTCATAGTCCACATCTGTCCCATAGCCATAGAAGTGATAGTCCCCTAGTTTGATCCTAGCAACAGTGTAACCTGGGAAAGAGAATAAACTGCATAAGCTTTCTTTCTACCCAGAGTAAAATAATTCAGCAAGCTTTCAGTCAAATCCTAGATGAAGTCTCAATAGAAGAGAAAGGTTAAATGCTACTAATAAATCTCACAGAGATGCAAAATTGATGAGGGACAGATGAGTGGACTCACCTTGAGCTGCAGCTCTTGTCCAGTGGAGCAAAGCACGAGGGTAAGTCTCATTGTCACTGAAGATCCTTATCCCTTCTGTTTGAATTAATTCAAAAATAATTCAATGGTTAGAATATTACATTTAAGAAAATGAGTGCTTTGACACAAAGGCATTCTTTACTACATTTGTTTGAGAAAACGCATTGTGATTCAATAAGATGACCAAACAAACAGAAAATGGTCTACAACAGCATCAGAGAGCAGTGAAGGCAACAAGGTGAAATTAAAAAGACTTTTAAGACCTTTTAAAAACCTCAAAAAGAATTAAGACCATTACTGGGGAAAAAGAAGTGTCACATATGAACAACTATAGGCAGTTTTTGCAACAAAGTTCCCATTGTGTCTCATACACATTGCTGCATTGTTTCAGTGAGCTGCGGTATTTGTCCTCTTCCAGCCACCTTTCGTTAAATTTACATTTGCCCATAGTTCACCCTCCATTCCTCATCTTCAGATCCTTTCCTCACCGTGGCTCTCGAGCACAAACTGTCTTCTTCTACATTTAAATGGCGGTCATAGTCACAGCGATAAACAGTGCACGCACACTAATGAATACCTAACCACGTCCACAAGTCGGGACATTAAATACAGGTAAAATAAAACATTAAACCAATATGTTCATTCTGCCCAGAGAAATTTACTGCCTCACCTTGTACTTGATATACCTTTATATATCAATAATTAAATCTATGACATTTTAAGGATCCGCAGGGACCCTGATGATGTAAATGTTGTGGTTTTTCTTACTCTGGTCGAGAATGAAGGCCACGTTGCTCTGGGCCACCTCGTAGCCCTGTTCAGCCAGCAGGAGATACTGCACCAGTCCTGCATCAGTCTCACCCTCCTTATAGCTGCCATAGGCCATCATCAGACGCTCTGACCAGCGACCGCGCTCGCACACGTTCTTGAAAAGCTGCAGCACAGACAAAAAGGCACAAAAAATGTGAAACAACAAACAAATTGAGTAATTTTATGCCTCTCTCACACGATACTGTAAATAATGAGTGTTAAACTAAAAGAACGGCTACATAAATCAGCAGCATACGGGCAAAAATTGATGAGTAACTGCTGTATCACAGCAGAGAGATGCTCTCAATCTGTTCTCATGTCAGCATATAAAAAAAGAAAGGAGCGGCTCACCTCAACAGCAGTGTGGCACGAGCGCATCACACCAGTGCCAGTGGCGTGCATCTGGGCCAGATTGTAGAAGGCCAGGATGTGACCTGCCTGTGAGGCCAAGTTGAAGAACTTCAGTGCCTGTTTGTAATCACGCTTCACACCAATTCCATCTGGGGAGCGAGAGGAAGAGAGGAAAACAGTGAGCAGGTTTCATTCACCCAAGAACTTTTCAAGCACTTTCACTGCCCACTTTCAAGCTTTTCCAGCACCTAACAGCTGTGGTATATTAAATACTTACACAAATATATACAGTGATACTCAAAAGTATCATCAGCCAAATAGCTAATGTCATGAAAGAAGTTACAACATTTAAAGTATTTTCAAGCACTTGAACTACTTTTCAAACATCGAAAACAACATTCATATGAAAACATTTAAGGATTTCAAGCACTTCTACAAACTCTGGGAAAAGATGTATTCAAGTCAACAGGAATTAAAATGATTTGAAGGAAATAAAGATAACGAGACACTGACAGATTGGAAGAGACATGATATTATGATTTACCAGACAGATGGCAAAAAAAAAAAAAAAATATGACAGGAGGCAACGGACAATGTGTGCAAAAATCACATACTCCAAACCCAGGTGCACATACACAGACACGCACGCCATGTGTATGTGCACTAATTCCTCAACACTCACTGTAATACATGGTGCCCAGCTGGAGTTGTCCGTCCACCCAGCCCTGCTCTGCTGCCTTCTGGAAGTATTTCAGTGCCAGCTCATAGTTCTGAAGACACAAACACACAACTTTCAAAAGGCTGCTCTCACTTCAGCCTTCACACAAAGTGAAAGCCTCATAAATTAAACTACTGAGAAACTCAGTAATTAACTACTGTTCTTAGTGCCAAAAAGCCTCAAGCAGTCGGGTTCAAAAAGTCTGAAATAATTCATTGTACGTTTATCTTGTGTTAATGTACAGGCAAATTATGGGATCATGACCAGAAGAGGTTTCTTACCACTGGGACACCTCTTCCATATAGATAGGCCATTCCCAGGCCACTCTGTCCTACTGGATTACCCTGAACGGAAAAATAGATGAATAAATATATGAAATAGACAGTTGAATGATGTGTGTCTGATAACCTTCTGAGAAGGTAACAAACACGTGTTCTTCTGCAGAGGTATAAGGAGTCTTTTAAAAGGAGAAGTGACTTTCTTCATTATTTATTCTTACCAGGTCTGAAGCCTTCTTGAAGTACTGCAGTGCTGTCTCGTTGTTTTGAGGGAGAAACTCACTGCCTTCCGAATACATCTGAGCCACACAAGGAACAAAGCAATGAAAACTTGATTCGAGTTTCTCCGTCATTTCTTATGCAATTCCATACATGAAACAAAAATGTGCATACCCCTAAAACCGCATACTAAGAAAATAGGAGTGCAGAATGATAAATAACATAACAGACGACAAACAAAAAACAGTATAAATGGATGAAATAGCCCATGCCAGCCAATTATTTAATTTAATTTAACTGATGTAATGCCTTATCTACAAATCCGCTAAGCCACCTACAACAGCACTGCCAGATTGTTGGCTTTCTTAATTTTGGACTGGATTGAGAGTGGCTCTCCAACTATTGGACTGTTTCTCCTACATTATGGGCAACATTTTCATAATATTTGCAAACACAGAAGTGACAGAGGAGTAATCTTATCAGATAAGACCAATGAACAACAAAAATAAAGTTGCATTTAACAAGAACTATGAAGTAAGAGACAGATTCATTAATCTCATCTCACCCACCTTGCCAAGGAAAGCCATAGCGTGTGTATTCCCTGCGTTTGCAGCCTGAGCGAAGTAGTCATACGCCCTCTGTTGGAGAGTAAGCATAATGAATATATTAGCTGGTGAAAAAATAACCCCAAACATAATATAAAGTGGTCTTCAAAAGAGAAGCTACCTGGTGATTTTGTTCAACTCCACGTCCTCCATGCAGATGAAGCTGACCCAATCCCACCTGAAGTGAAACAAAAACATATACAATAATCTATGCAACCAAAAACAATTACTACACTATAAAACTTGTTATATATGAATTCTGGTGTCGATATGTCTACATAAAAGAAGATATTTTATTTCTCACATAGTGCAATAGTGAAAAAAAGTTCTGCTCCAACACACCCGGATCGTTATCAGGCTCCTGCAGAGCTTGATGACGAGCTGACCATTTGAATCAGGTGTGTTGGAGCAGGGCAACATCTCAAACATACAGGGCAGTGTTCCCTGAGGACCAGGTTTGGGAAACACTGCAATAAGTAATGAGTGACCATGTACCTACACTTGTTTTTCAACTAAGACATGCCAGTTATTAGATTATAGAAAGCAACTGCACAACTGAAAAAGCAGAAATTATGATATACACAGGTTATGGCAACACAGATGTGCTTCATGAAACCAAGAAATTCAAATGAGTTTTTGTTCATTTTCTATTACTCTATTTGCCTAGGAAAGCAGCTGTCATTGTTAAACTTTCAATACTGAATCTAAATTGCATTTAAGAGAAGATGAGAAAATGTAGTTGCTTGCGGTGATTAAAAAAAAAGTGAGATTTGTTTTACCTGAGCTTGTACATCTCCTTTCTCAGCAAGGAACTGGTAGTACTGGATTAAGTCCTCCTCCAACATCCCGCTGGTGGACCCTGGATTCTCCACCTCATCCAGGAGTCTGACCCTCTGCACAGCCGAGCCCCCAGTCAGAGACACGTCACTGGCCACTGGAAGAGGAGAAGGGAAACAGTGAGAGAAAAACTTATTATGAATTTATGTCTTCAGGCATCTGAATATCACACCTGATTATTACAATAACGAGTTTATTAAGTGCAAGAAAATCTTACCCTGATTTGCCACAAGCCTATAGTGTGTTAGAGCTGACTCACAGCTCTGGGGGACACCCACACCTCCCCAGTATCTGTAGCCCTAATAAGACAAGCGAGAAAAGCTTTCTTAAAATGTAATAGATTCAATATGCAACTGTAATTTATTCTTTGACTGATCTATGAACTTACCAGAATCATATGAGCTACCAAGTTCCCACCGAGAGCACTGAAGGTATAGTAAACCAAGGCCTGAAATACAAGACTTATGTGACCAATTGTTTGAAATGAGTCAGAAATTGCATTTACTTTGGAGGTAAATAACAACTTGCATATAAATCTGCATATATAAGTCATACAGACAAAAACAAAACAAATACAGACATATACAACACCTTAGCTTGACTTGAGTTAACTCCAAGTCCTGCAGCATACAGAAAGCCAAGAGCCTTTGAAAAACAAAGCACAGCGTTATACATTATGATTATCTTGAACACATGAAGAATTTAAGATGTCAGGTCACAACTTTTTACCATTTTGCAATGCAGTGGAAATCACAGTGATTATCCATGGTCTGTCTTTTGGGTTCTTCCTCATACAGATTATTATTATTATTTGGCATTGGTATATGAATAATGAGATTCCTTTGCTATTCAATGATGTAAAGATAGAATTCAATAATCTAGTAGTAGAGAAAATGTTTATGTGGCATGTAAGTGTGTCTGACAAGTGGACACATTTGTATAGATGTGATTAAGTCCCAACATGTAAGCTTTAGTAAAACATAAATATAAACATAAAAATAAAAACATTGTCAAAAGGTAAACGTACCATCTGAGCTTTGGGTGAGCCGTCAATGGCGAGCTTCTCAAATATTTCTTTGGCCCTGGTGATGTTCTGGTTCATGTAATCTCCAAACAGCATGGCGTAGGCCACCTTCTCCATGGCTTTCTGATGACCCTTCTCTGCTACTTTGAGCAGCTTTTCATACAACCTGGTTAGAGTGAGTGTTTGCATTAGCAGAGGTGAGATGGAGGAATGGTGGCGCCACTGTGTGACATTTTAAAATAATGTGTACACAAAAACTATTGTGACATCCAATGCAAATATGGATGTGGTAACTACATTCACCCAGTAACAAATCAAATTAAATTAAATGAAAAAACTGAACTGAGAAGCTAATGCTTGCAGATAAAGATTAAAACAAAATTAAACCTTTTGTTGTGCACACTGGGTGTGCTTCTTACAACAGTACAGTAAAGCAGAAAGAAGTAACTCACTCTTTTTTCTGTGTCCTCCTGGTGGTGATATTGAGCATGCGCAGGACAGTCTGATACTGCTCTTCAGCCTCCTCTGCCTCCAGTCTCTGCTGTGCCTGCTCATCCGCTATTGGAAAGAGAGGAGAAGCCAATAAGAACATACAGATCAAATAAACAGCAAGAGAGGTTATTATCATTCTTGAAAATAAAACAAAATATGCTATGAAATCAGCTTTCATAATTAGTTTCAGAGCTTTTAACTGAAGACTTACTTTCACAAAACCCCCACTTTTTATCCCGGTCATAATCATAGGTTGTGGCGCACCACAGCCGCCCATCACCCCGTCCATCGGTGGTACAATCCCTGTACTCCTTCCGCTGAAATAAGTATGGGAAGACACAGGGCTCTCCATGGGCTGTACCTCCATTCACCACTGGAACTGTACAAAATTATAGTAAAAAATTAGTGTAAAACACACAGAGTATATAAAATTAAAACCTTTATCCAAGGTTTATAAATCCTCCCAAATGAAGTTTGATATAACTTGCAAGAAGCCAGTAAGAAAACTGGTTAACAATCCCCAAGTATAATGATGTAACTGACTGCAAGATGAGCCACAGGTGCACAGCACAGTTAATTTCTCAGGGGGTTTAACCATTCATTCTATCTGGTGCTGCCTTGAAACCACATGTGTGCTATTGCTTAGAGTCAGCAATTCTGATGAGAGATTAACAAATAATAAAAATAAAAAAAAAGACTCAATGTCACAAAAACAAGGCAATAACCATTCTTAAAAAACAGATGTGATTTAAGATATTCATTTCCTTCAAAAATCACACTGCTCTTCTGGGTTTTAATTAGACAGGTGCCATCTCTGTCTCTCACAGTCACATCTGCAAGTTACAGCAACAAAGAGCCTTTGTTCTACTGTTACAACGGAAAGGCACAAAAACCCACCTTATAACATGAAGTACATAAAAGAAAACATGTTTTTGAGTTGTGTGGGTAGATGCACACGGTTAACAGTCCTCAATTGCCATTAATTATTTACAGCTCATTGTTCCGAGTTTAAATGTTAGACTTTACCCTCTTTAGGTTTCTCCTCAGGTGGAGGAGGCTGGTCAGGGAGGTCCTCTTTCTCCTCTCCCTCCAGTCCTTCTACAGGTGAAGATTTCTCCTCTTCTGTGTGTGAGGTTTCATGACCAGAGGCCACAGAGGCACTTGCCACAATTACTGACGACACCAGATGTACGTCCTCCTCCTCATTTTCGGGGTCGTGATAAGACTACAAAAAGTGGGGGAACCAAATGCACATTAAAAAAAAGAAATAAAATACGCACATGAATTTGTCATAACTGATATCCCCTATTCTTGTCCAGTCACATTACAAAATGTCAGCAATGTACTAAGTGTTAACATGATGTATAAGTTTTTCAGATAATATTATTTTTTTAGTTTTTGCTCTTTATGACATTTGATTCAATATTTTAACTTTTATTTACATTATATCTCAAAGAGTGTAGAGCTGAAACGATAAATCGATGAATCAATTATTAATCGATTACTAAATTAATCGACAACTATTTTGATAATCGAATAATCGGTTTGAAGCTTTGTTCATGATTAAAACAAGATTTCCGAGCAAGAAATCATTAAAAGTCAATCATTTTGGTTTGTGGACAAAACAAGACATTTGATAACATCATCATTTCCAGGTCTGTCAAACACTGTTCAATATTTTTTAAGGTTTTCTGATATTCTGAACACCAAACGATTAATGGAGAAAATAATCGACAGATTAATCAATTATAAAAATAATCGTTATTTGCAGCTCTAAAAGAGTGCTTCATAATGCAATAGATATATTGGCACACACCGTTTAATATTGTTATTAAAGAAAATTGGATTGCAAATGTATCGTTATTGAGCTTTTGTCCAGCCCCAAGTATATTATGAACAAACCTGCTCTTCAATGTATATGCGAGTGGTTTACATATAAAAAGTTAGGGAAACACTGCTTTAACCAATATCAAATGCCGTTTAACATACCTTCAGCTCTGGACCGTCATTTCCGTCTTGCTCCTCATCTGAAAAGTTTCAACAATGCAGCACTTAAATCAATAATTTGATGATATGTGAACCTGTTCTGAGCACACAAACAGTTGGCAGCCTACAATATCAAATACAAACACTTCAAATGGCAAATGAGTACAGCAAAACCGCGGTACTTACCAGATGTTATTACTGTGACGAAGACGATCAGCAGAATGGTGAACAAATAAAATGTTCTCGTTGTCTTTAAACACCTTTTTAAATCCATAGCTTATAATGACAGGCTAACAATATGCTAGCTGTAGCTGTTGATGTTGCTATATCTAACACCAAACATTCAGGTAGAGCTGAGATCCACTGTGGTTAGAAGCATAAATAAATATGACGAACACACTGACCAGATGAAACAAAACCCAATTCCCTCTGGTTTCACTAACTTCGTTAGTTATAGCTGCTGTAGCTGTCAGACAAGCTAACAAATTCCAATGCAAAGCTAAGCTAGTCAACTGGCTAAAAAGACGTTGAGCTACAACGCCAGGGCCACACAAAGACCCAACAAACCGCACCCTCTTTGTGACCTAACTACTTGGACGAGCCGAGTACCTTTAAGTTCTACAAAATATTCAAGGTTAAAGACGAAGACCTGGAAAAACTAAAGCGTTTAGTTTGTATTGCCCAGACACTATTTAACTAGCCATGTTAAGCCCTACTACTGATACACTTCCTATTCTCGACATTTGACCAATCAGAACGCGTATAATTTAACAGTAGCCAATGAGCGTGGACCAAAGACGTGTCAGCCTATCATGTGTGTACACAAATGTATTTCTCGTTGATGGGCTCGTCCACGACATCACAACACGTTGGGGAGATGCAGTTGGTTGCAATAGGAAAAAAAGAAAAAAGCCACTTGACGAGTCTGTAATTTATTAAAATTAAACATGAAACCTTCTCCTGTTATTTATATTATCATTTAGAATTTATCTATCTATCTATTGATCAAAATGATATCCAGGGATTTTTGCAATTCGTACTCTGCACACCAAAATACACCATAAAGTTAATTTACAAACAACGTGCAAACTAGAATAGCCTAATAAGGTTGTTGTTATACTATTCTGGCAGATTAAATATTGACATTGTAGGGGGTCAAGTACAGGCCATTAATATTTTGACCATCTGAAATGTTCATGTAGATGTACATGCTGTATATAAAGTTGCATTTGTATACATGAAATGTGCAAGCGTGTAAATAAATAATAAATTCACCTACGTAGACTCTAGCTCTACACATTCTCTTGGTCCTAAAGAATGTGTAATAAGGCATGTGTCTGTGTTGTGGATCTGTGAAAAGATCTTGTATACAGATATGTATTATCTTTCTGTATGAAATGACACTTCAGCTGCAGGTGTTTTTTTTATCTTTATATACAAATGGACTCATAACAGCAGATATAATGGTAAATTAAGTGCAAGTTTATTTACAAGCAGTTTTAGTGGTCATTTCCAAGGCAGTAATAAGACATTATTTGGAAAGAAAAGTTTCACAGTAAACACGATAATGCAAGGCAAGGAGTATCATACTGAGATAAAAAAAAAATATAATATAAAAGTGACACAGAGTTTGTTGCTTGCGCTCCACAAAGGAAACATATGTGAAGTTTGACTTTGTGGTGCAGATACGATTCTCCACAGGCTTATGAAACTGAGAAATCACACAGGATTATTCAAGACATATGTGCCAAAAAAATATTATTTTATACTCCCAGCTAAATTAAACTGCTGCCAATGTATTACATGTGTTCATTTCCAATTGTGTGTCCAGATACCTATTCAACCTGTTGTATTTTTTTCATAGGACCATTTTTAGAGTGAGAAAATTATAATGTAAGAGTGGTTACAGTATATTTAACATGGTAATGTAAAAAACATGCAAGGCATGTGGTTTAACTGATTTCATGTGAGTTAAAAGGCAGAGATCATTCTTATACAAAAAACAATAAAGAAATGCATTTTCTTCACATGAGCACATTTATGCTACGCAGTCTTGAGGATGGATCCGTACAGTAACACACTCAAACATCCAGTTTAAAGTCAGAATGCACCACAATATATGAATGTGCTATAAAAACAGAGGCGTTGTCATTGCGTGTCCTGGTTACTTGACTGCGACAGTTTTTTTATCATGAAATCCCAAAAGTGGAGACAATAAGACCAGTTTGTGCTGGTTTATGCTGCACTCACTCATGAACTGTGCCATATGTGGGACCCCACTCACATGTAACTGACTGCAGTCACTCCTCAGGTCCAATAGTTCCTCCTGGTTACAATGAAGAGCATCCACACACTGACATTCGATATTATGACCTGTTGTTAACTTTGACTGAACAAAAAAACTGATAAATAAAAGCCAACATTTGGCTTCAGAAAATAAATGTTCAAGAATTAACCGAATTTGATCATTCATTGCCACAAACTATATTTTAGCTTATTATAGCAGGCACAACAAAGTGATTAGAGGTAATTAATCACAGTATACCATTGAAATACTTACAGTTTCACACCATAACACCACACCAGATAAACTAGAGGAAATAATGTATTTCCACCAGCGTTCAACAGTGGTCTGTCAGGAGCACAGAGGTGATGGTGTAATTCACATAAAGGAGATTTTCTTGTAATTGCACTCACTGTATTGTACTTCAGGTTAGTTGTACAACTGCAGTACACAGCAAAAGGCAGACTGTGAATGGTTGTTTTTGCATACTGAATTTTTTAATATATTCTTGTCTGGGCATCCTTGTCATCCAAACAATTAGGAAAAAAAAATTTCACCACACCTTTCTCCAACTAAATAATTTTCATTTTTGTGATAGATTTCAGGTCAAAGCAGAGGCATAAAACCATGTTACACTGCCTATGTTTGCTAAAACTCTGCAACTTCTCCAAGTGTACAGTACGTCTTAAACCTCAGAGAACAAGGTGAAGTCTGGTCTCGGAAGGACATCCAGCATAGGAACAATTTCATCGCTGTACAACTTTGATGACCCACTCTGCTGCAGGATTCAGCTGGAAGAGGTCTTTCATGAATGTTTCCCCATCCAGACATCTCTCCTCTTCAAGTAGAAAGACAGAGATAAATATTTCATGGATTTAAGACACATCCTTTCTTATACTGTATGTAATATGTACATGATGTAAATTGTAAAACGTGACATTGTGATATGTAAAATTCTGAACTGATTTGGCAAGAACAGATTTGTGCCGTAAAAGTTACTTAAATTTGAAAAATATTAACTAATGGATATGATATTCTCTGTATGACTTTAATAACCTGTGGGGTTTTTGAGCCACAGCATTGATGCCTAGTGTTTGCTTATTGTATGAATTGTTGGGTTTCTCTTCTCTCTATAATATTGTAAAGTTTTCTGCCTTACAATGTACAGTGCCTTGAGTTAATGTACGTTGGGATTTGGCACTATACAAATAAAACTGTATTAAATTATATAGACAGAGAAGGGACTTACTGATGTTTCCCCCAATCTCATAGAGACACAGCTCTTCTCGTTTCACTGCCACTGAACTGAGAGAATAAAGAAAATACATTATCAACTTTACATACAGGAGGGAAATCATGTTTATTTATTAATGTACCAGTGCGCAAAGGACTGTATGTACTGTACACACAGTCAAACACACATTACCTGTCTTGGCTGAGGAAGCGTGTTAAAACATCAGCAGCCTGCAACTCTTCAGTCAGCTGAACTGCCATAGAAACTTTCCTGAACTGAGGAGCTTGGACTCGAATGAATCCCTGTGAACTCTCCTGGTTGTAAGGACAGAGACAGAGAAGCATAAACATAGAGTGAGAAGAAAGTGACATTTGCACCATTTTGATAGTAGTTTAATGAATACTGTACACAAACACTGAGCTGGATTAGTTACAGTGCTGCCCTCTATTATTGGTACCTGCAGCTCATAGCAAGAGCCGGCTCCTCTTCCTTATTCTTCTTTTGTACTTAACTTCTTCATCTTTAAGAATTTTACATTAAGTGCCAGGGCTGTTCTGCTTTACTTAATTGATTTATTTTGCATCTATGGCCTTGAGTCTTCACTCTATAATTGCTTACTCCATGATTGTAAATTCTCAGCCACGACTTTCTAACATATTTCATCTCTGCATTTGCTTTACACACACTTCAAGAGTGAGTGTCAGTTAAATTTCAATTCTCATATTTCATGATGTGGCCGGTGTATGTGCTTTATATACTAAGCTTAAACCTACATTTGTTTTAAAACGTATGGTAGTTTTTGGGATGTCATATAATCTACAATCTACTTTGAAATTGATTTTGAATTACACTCCGATCTATTATTGGAATTATTCTATACAAATGGAAATTAAACCTCTACCTCAGCCACAGCTTTATCAGGTGGTCTGTCAGTGGTAATCTTCTTCAGCAGTTTTCTTACAGCTCTCTCTTTATTTTGTTTCCGCTGACTTTCCATGTTTTGCTGTCTGACCTGGGTCACAATGAACTTGGGGATCTGGGGACAAGAAGTACACATGGAGAGTGAGAAGTGTTACCCAGTACAGCACAGTATCATTAGTCATGCTGCATGGAAAAATTTTAACTAACTACACCGAAAACTATATTGCTGGCACTTACACACATGTACAGCTTTACAGGTGTTATGAATGACAGAATATAGAAAATTTAATCCGGAGTTGCTTACTGTCCACAGCAGATTCTGGTATCTAATCAACAGACGGACAATATTGGCTGTGCTAGTTGCCATGGAGATCTCCTGTTGTTCTGTAACCTTGGAACGGAAGCCTTTGAACATGAAGATGTTGGGTGCCATGACAACAGAGACATTGTTGAGTGTCATTTTATTTTTGGACTGATGGTCAATCACATGTTGGAAGAACTCCACCAAAGCCTGGGGGGGGTAGTAAAAATAAATAATACATTTACTAAAGTAATTAAGGGAAAATGATTGATCACTTTCATGACAATGTTTGAAACTGAGCATGCACTTACCTTTAAAGTGTCTCGATTGGGCTCGGGAAGCAAAAGGACCAGTAGGTTCAAAGCCTGCAGCTGTTGTTTCTTTGTGGGGAGCTCTGTATCAAAGACACACAGAAAAGTGTTTAGACGTTAATATGCATGTTTTTAATTCATTGTGGCATTAAAGCTCTTGTGAATAAGCTGAATACTTCATGAAGAGAGGTTGTACATACTGTTGACAGCAATAAATGCACTGAGGTATTCCACAGTCAGTAAAGGATGGGGTAACTCCCTGATGAACAGCTTCAAAAGACTTGCGGCATCGTGCTGCTTCAACTGTTGCCAAGGAAACATCCCATCGTAGAAGGAGGACTCCAGCTCCTGGCACAGTGACTGAATATGGGACAGACACAAATAAACACAGACACAATGTTATCCGCTTCAAGAAGAAGTCAGACTGCTAAAGTTAGCAGTGATGACAGACATGAACCTAATAATCTTAACCATCTTACAGTGTGTCTATAATGGTGTCAGTCAAACACTTTAACCAACCTTAACTCTAGTGGCTGCTCCAGGAATCCGCAGAAGTCCCTCTGTGTTTAATCCTTCCTCCTCGATATGAGAGATAAGCTGGAGACAAGAGCCAGATTATGTTTAAGTATGACACCACAAGTGTGAAGACTATGATTTACATTGGACATCATTAATAATGATTACAGCACAGTACCAGGCACATGTGATCTGGTTGTACTGTATGTAATGTAAATTGCATGATCATATATAAAAAAAATACAGTATGTTGCACAAGTATGTTGCTTCTGTTTGATCAATAAATGTCATCATTGTCTCCGACTGATATGGTGATTGGCTGCTGCTCACCCTCTGCAGTATAAATGGCACTTTGGTTCCTGGAGCACGTCTCTGGTCCTGATCCAATAAAGTAATGAGGGGAACACCAAACAGACCAATTTCTGCACAAACACACAAACACACGTTCAGTTAAAAAATAACTAACCTATTCATGCTATGTAATATTCAATTCTAATGACTTTGAAATGAAACATACTTAAATGACACATATTTTTGCTCATGTATCTGTTGTTTTCATTGTCATTTCTGTGTTTTTGTGTCATTGTGCATGTCTTGAGTTTGTATTTGTCGTGTGTGGATTGAGAAGGTACATTTACTTTGCCATTGTTTTGTCTTCAGGGCCTAATGTGTATTTCTGTGGTAATAATATATATACAAATAGTATCTTCATTTATATAGCACTTTTCAAAACAGGGATACAACATGCTCTCGACCAGGGTTTCTCAAACCTGGTCCTGGAGGCCCACTGTGCTGCGTGTTTTAGAAGTTTCGTTGCTCCGACACACCTGATTCAAATAAAAGGCTCGTTATCAGGCTTCTGCAGTGCCTGCTGATGAGAATCAGGTGTGTTGGAGCAGAGAAACATCTATAACATGCAGGGACCAGGATTGAGAAACACTGCCTTAGACAATAAAGATACAATAAAATAATGTAAGTACCAAATGAAACATGATAGCATATTATATATATATATATATATATATATATATATATATATATATATATATATATATATATATATATATATGTGTGTTTACCTTTAGTTTTAACTTTAACAGCTTTGTGCGCCTTAAGGTCTATTCCAGCAGTGTCGAACAGAGCAGTCATCTCCACAAGTGCCAGTCTATGTACCTAGAACATTAAAAACAAACAAGGCTTATCATTAATAAACATGCACACAAACACACATATACATGGATTATAACAACATATACTAACATACTTACCTTTTTCATATCCAGAGGAGACAGATCTCCTATTTTGGTTTGGCCTGTTTTATCTCGAAGCAGCTTAAAGTTCTAGAGAAGTAAAACAAACACAGCATTTTCACTAAACGCGTCATATAAAAGGCTGAATGGACAGAATTTTGACTATGGATTTTAAAAGAATAGTGGCAATAATCTGTTATACCAGCTATGACCACTAGATGTCACTGTACATCTAATCTCAAAATAATCATTTGAAATAACCTGTGTTCCATGCTATGCTATATACTCAATTAGGTGTGGCAGTACACTTTTCTAACAATAAATCAACTATGAAAACGTAATCTAATGGATGTTTGTTGGACTAAAAATCACACAATAAATAAGGTTAATACTTGATTGTGACACAGCAAAACAAACACAATTTTTATAATTATTGAAGTGCAAGGAACATTTATAAACTGTGAGATCTAGCTTGAATGTCACACCACAGGACAATATAGATACTTACAACAATAATACAAATTCAAAAACATAACATCTTATTAATTCACTGTCAGTGGAACACTTGGTACTCCACAACAACAGACAGACTCATTTATCAATCAAGAAACACCCTGATTTCGACTTTGTGTGTGGCTCACTGGTAGTTTGTCATCAGGTGAGTTAGGGCTTGTGATGACCTTTAACCCTTGGAGGTTTTCCCTGTAGGTGAGTGCTTGTTCTGAAAAGGCCACTTCAACGTTCAGCTCTGTCTCTGTTTCTGCTCACGTGTACACACACACACAGAAAATAAAACATATGAGATCACATAAGTGGTCCATTTAAACTGGTATGGACTTGCACTTACTTGTACATCGCACTTAGAGTATGAGTAGCACTGTATAGTTTGCCATTTTTGAAGCACTTACCTACTTCCAGCTCTTGTTTGTACCCGAATGTTGAAATGCACTTACTGTAAGTCGCTTTGGATAAAAGCGTCTGCTAAATGGCATGTAATGTAATGTAATGTAATGTAATGTATGGTCCAAGTGTATACATTTAAGTGCATTTACATGTATCTATGGTGATAAAGTCACAGTGTTTTCATTACTATGGCAAAAAGAGGAAGAAAGAGTCCTGCTGCCTTTTATGTACATAAATAAATAAAGCATTGGTTAATCAACCCAACATTTCAGGCTTTCTTGGGTGTTTGCACCGATTTTACAGTGATGATATCCAAACTAGGACCTGGGGTCTAATGTGATCACTGTATTGTATTATTGTATCGAGTTGTATTCCCTTGTATAGTGTCAACATGCAGCACTCTCCTCTTTACACCTGCTGAACATTTGCAGGCAATAAAATATGTTTGTGTGAGATATTGATGCAAATTGAATATCCCCTCATAATACTGTTTTTTCCCTGTTCTAAAATATGTTTAGGAGTTGCTAGGCAGAAGTTTATTTGTACCTCAGTTAGTCATTCTCCATGCTGACTCATACTGCATTTGTTTATATGGAAGTGCATGTATACTTTAATTTGTTTCCTCTTCAGGACCTATGCGTGTGTGTAGGAGTATGTTACACATACCAGCCATGACATCTTTTTGTCCATTCTCACTTCCCTCTTTGACTTTTCTTGGCTGTTCCTCCTGCAGCAAACAGGCAGACAAGTGATCAGCACACAGTGTAATGTTCAACAATCCATGACTTCAAACACAACTTCTCTGGCCAGCACATTTTTTTCATGTTACAAATTATCTCGTCTGTTAATAACTGGACAAATGGTACATCTAAGTGAAACAACTTGGTTATTCTTGCTGACAACAGTAGTTTAAACTAGCAGTCTAATACTTTAAGGTCCAGTGGGTAACATTTGGGAGGTTTTACTGGCAGAAATGTAATTATACATCCCATAAGTACGTTTGTAAAAGTGTATAATCACTTCTTGTTTTGAGGTGGAAGCTAAGCTATTATTTAGACGCCAGTTCCATGCTGCACTTGAAAAAGATGAACAGATTCCACCATTTGTTATAATTTCTTTCACTGTCACTCATTCTTACAAACTGGAACTCCTGTCAACTTAAATAATATATATTCAATTAACATATTTTACATGTCGGTATTATAAACCCATTAACATGAATTGGAGTGACTTGGGGGGGGTATCACGTTTTTTTGTGGCTAAGTCTACTTCCTCATTGGTTGCTGATCACTTCCAGACTGGAGAAGCCACAACAAGAAACACATTAACAAAAGAAAATGAGAAACGTATCTGTTGTGGTGGAACACTTAATTCATGTTGTAAAAGCAGGAAGACATCACTGAGGAAAAAGAACTACCCCAAAATGAGTAATGGAGGTCTCAACTTGTGAGAAACACACATAAAACAATTTGCAAAAACTATTTTTGTTTGATAAACAAAGAAGTCACAAAGTTTCCAATAAAACCTGTTCATTCTTTAGCTGTTATATATATGTTTCACACCAATTCAGTGTCGATACACTCCAATTAGTCTGTGCCATCGTGTGCGTCTTCTGACCTTTTCACGAGGTCTGAATATATCCCTAACATCGGGGACGTGCTGCCGGTTGCGTCGCCGTAGCGTCTGCTGTAGTGTGGTCACACGCCGTTCTACCGCTGCGGCCTGAGTTCTGGTCAATGTGGACAGGAAGACTGCATGGTCTTCTTCCTGTCAATCAATGAAGTCGGACATGAATCAGGTGACATAGCGTTTAGAGGACAATCTGAGCTAAAAAAAAAAAAAAAATATGAAACTGAGACTTAGCCTGGTCTCAATAATACCTGATCCTGGTCAGCCAATGACTGATCAAAGATTCGTCCTAGCCCTGCCTCTGTAAGCCACGCCTCCTCCTGCTCTCCTTCTGTAAGAAAAAAGGGGTAAAAATAAAAACAAAGGTGTGTGATATTATGAGTTAATATATAGTATACTGTATATTACTAGTGTCATACTGAAGGAAAAGTGGATTTCAGTATCAGTTAGTTATTGTCTATTTGTTTATTTGTCCACGTCAAATACAATTTAAGACTACATGTATATACATATATACAAATAGAGGTGAAGGAAAGGGAAATGAGTAACCACAGACAGAACTGGACACATACAGAAAGAGTTTGTTTGCTCCTGAGGACAATAGTCTGCAATAACTAAGCTAAATAACACTCACAATCTACATTTTATGTGCAAAACAGCACAACACCAGTCTGAACAAGCCTGAGCTTGAAATGTTTGTTCTATTTCTTTTTCTACTCTATGAAAATCCCAGAGATCTTGTTTATCAGTAAAGATGGCGAAAAACAAGCTTTGTTCTAACTATGGAGCAAATTCTGGTTGGGGTGTCCCTCTCTCTCCCCTTTGTGGAAAAGATGGGACACTTGAAACATATCTGTGTCCAGTATGTCCATTGAATGAAAATGTGCCTTGAACCACACACAGAATAATATGTGCCTCTTTGTTGTTATTCTCTACACACAGTGTTCTTCAGTGAACCACACCTTCAGGAATTTTATGCTGCTCCTCCTCTTGATTTTCCCCTTCTTCTCCCCTCCCTGCTCCTTCTCCTGAACTGGTGATATTCTGCACCTCCTTCCAATAATCGTCCATCTCCAGCTCATCCAGAGAATCCTGCAAGAAAAACATTTCACAGTTTCAAATTTAAATTCCAGTTCCAGTGCCTTGAACTGTGTTTTTGTAGGTTAATTGTATATTTGAAAGACGTGATGGAACATTTGCTCTCATTTAACACACACAGTAAAGAACACACACACTGTTTATGTAAAACTCCTTAGTTTTAAACAGAGCTCGTCTCGCATGTCTCGCCAAAAATGGTACTTAACTTAGAATGTATTCAGTGGATATTTACTGAGATTTTTACTCCTCACTGCTGTGGAGCCTAGACACACGTTCACCACCAGATATAATCAAAATAGATACAATCAAAATAGATACAGTAAATGAAAGCCAGTCCATTCTAATCTGTTTTATAAGGACAGTTCATTTATATTTTGTGTTTACATTGATAAAGAAAATTTGATTAATCTTGCAAGGCAATAGTTTACAATAAACATGTACTTAATTGTCTGAATTCCCATTAAAACATTACTACTCTACATTACTTATGGCAGGAGGGATAAGTGAAATTTGTTGTTTGTTACATTCGTAATCTTAGGCTGAATGAGAGCAACATGTACAATATCTTGCCGATAACTGCAAACCAAAAATACAAGTTTTATTATAAGAGCTGTTGTACAATGTAAAACTTTTACATGGTTTTATAATCATACCTGGAGAAATACAACTTAAACATCTTCATTTAAATGATCTACAAACACAGGTTGAAGCACTACTAAAGTCTGATCTTTCCATTTCATTGCTCAAGATGAACATTGTGATACTTCCACTGAGTAAACTAGTTTAAATGTAAATATAGTATTTGAACTCCATAAGTGAACAATTGAGATTAAAATCTGTTTTTCAAGAAAGACGTGGCCAAACCTGGAAATTGACTATCACTTGAAAAATATACACACACAGCTAAATATAACCAACAGAAATCCAAACAAACATAGAAAAGAAAGTACACACTGACATGTGATCAGGGCAAACAGAGCAGCCAACGACAGAGCCCATGGCCTCATCGCATGTTTATTTTATTTCATCACATCAATTACGGCTTACCTGAGAGTTACAGCGCTGACATGTGGGTCGGTTCCTGGACCTGGGACTGTGTCTGGGACTGCAGTTAGACTTCAGACTGGAGTTAGGCTTTGGACTAGAGCTAGGCTTTGGGCTGGTGGAGCTGTGAGACCTGGAGTAAGCCGCAGAGATTGAGTTGGGCAGAGATGATGACTTGACACTGCCTGTCTTGCTGGCATTCGAGGCAGAGGCATTTGTGCATCCGTCTCCATGTTGTGTGTTTTGGTTCTGTGGAATGGTGTAATGGCCTGATCTGCGACTACAGGAGAAACAGACAAGAGACAAGTTAGTCAGGGGTTCAGAAAGACACATGTGGTTATTTGTCATGATCTTGTCATGATCATGGTCTGAGCTTGGCCAACATATCAACACAAGTTCTTCTCTATCCAATCCAAGCCAATCCAACGTTTTTTATAAAGCACTTTAAAAACAACAACAACAACAGCTGAAACAAAGTGTTGTACATCATAAATAAATCAAACAAATAAATATAAAAAAACAAGACCTAATAGACCGAAGAACAAACAATAAAACATACAATAAAACAATAAAATACTGTAAAAAGTATAAAAACAACACAAATAAACCGGTCATACAATAAAACCATAAAAAAAAGCTAAAACCAATGCTTCATACTGGGTCGCAAGCCAAAGAGTAAAAATGGGTTTTAAGATGCATTTAAAGTGGACAGTGAAGGGGGGTGTCTAACATGGAGAGGAAGATTGTTCCACAATCTTGGCGCAGCTCAGAGAGGTAAGGCGGGACAAGACCATTTAAGGATTTAATAACAAATAAAATCATTTTTAAAATGAACTCTAAAGTGCACGGGCAGCCAGTGGAGTGAGGCTAAAATAGGTGTTATGTGTTCCCTCTTACGTGCTCCAGTTAAAAGACGTGAGAGGGAAGTCTGACTGACTCCAAAATAAAGGGCTTTGCAATAATCCAGGTGAGACGTAATAAAGGCATGGATTACTGTTTATATGCTATATGCCTTACCTTTGTTAACTTTCTGAAATGAAAAAAGCTGGACTTCACTACTGCACCAATTTGAGTGTCCAATTTAAAATCACTGTCCATTTTAAAACTCAAATCAATCTATCAATCTATGCTATGATCCAGATTAACTGACCAGTTGGTTAATCTGTTTTCCTCTACCATTGCTCCTTTACATAATGGTCCGCCTCACTTGCAGCGGTGCACTTTGCACCTTGTTCGCCGGTGACGTTATGACATCTTTCTGGATTGTAAATGTTGGATTATCCAAGAACTAAAAAGGAGAGTATGTAGTGGTGGTTCAAATAGTTTTGTCTTTTATTTCATTTAATTGTTATGTGAGCATTGTGTCTACAGTGGAAGTTAGTGTGCCTTTAATGACTGGTAAAGAAAGAGAGAGAAGGAGAGATGGCTTATGACACAGTGTGGTCAGTGAGTCAGAGAGACAGCCATCAGCCAAAAGACTATAACTAACGACATGGTGAATTTACAGCAGCTCAACTAATGAGGTCAACATCGGCAGAAGACTAAGAATAGCAGCTCTAACAGCTTGGAGTTCACTTTACTTACTCAACACAGTCTTTTCATCTCAGCCCCATCGAGACGGAATGAACCATTAGTGCTAAGTAGAGGTTTAAAGTAACCTTATACAGTTTGTCTCACTATAATGACAGCCATCGTGTGTTGTCATATACAGCACACTATATACTATATCAACACTGCATTCTGACATGTGAAACCGACACTCACAATGAAGGAAATGTTCACGATATTCACAAATTACTTCTACTGCTTTGTTTTGCATTTTATAAATATAACCGCCTGATAGAGTTACAACAAAGAAAATGGTCAAAGTGATAAACACGCACATAACTGCATCAAAATACACCAAAATGGTCACACTGATGCTGAAATTGAAACAAGCTGATATCATTTCACAGTTTAAAGCAGTCAATAAACCAGTCACCTAAAAAAAAATCAACATGCTCCCAACAACAAATGGGAGCAGCCTGTTACACAGCAGATCAGACACCATGAAAGCCATTCACAAGTATATAACAATTTGGAGTCGAATTTGGACATTTTTAAGCAACACTGTGTCACTTGCTGCCATAATGTTGCTGGACATTGCTTCTGAAGTTACATACACTTCACACACTGATTTCTACCTGCTCACCAAACTTACATAGTGCAAGGACAGAGGTTCAGGGGCAGAGTGGGAAAGTAAGAGGCTCCATTCTCCCTATCAATAGACAATGTGGTTTTCAAGAAGCAGTTTTTTCGGGAAAAAAACAAAACAAAACAAAACATTGCACACTGCTTTACAATGGGTAATTGTGTTGCCTATGTCTTTACTTTGAGTTCCTGTTCAGTTGCAGGACTTGAAAGGATCAGGATCCATTTGGGTATAGCTACTGATTCCAATTTACAAGGTCTTTTTCTGAATCGATTTTTTTCCAATATTTATTAATTTAGAGACATTTCATTTTCCATATACATTTTGCTTGGTTATCAAAGAGGTGTTCACAGAACTAATGGTGCAAATTGTATACAATTTGATTTTGGGACAAAGTCGTAAACACAACACAAAACTACTCAGAAAACCAATGTCAACATTATTTCCATATCAATACAGCACTTTCACACCATTTAATGTCATTATATTTTTGTGTATCAATATTTTCTTCCACGACTAACATTAATTCTGTTTCTGGAACAAGCTCAATTTGTCTCATTTCAGTACAAAATAAAACTCCGTTGATATTGGGTCTTGTTTCATTGATTTTACTGCTGCTCATCTGAATGGTCTCTTTGTTATAACAGGAAGTAACACAGTATGTTCTTTCTCTGCCCTCTTTCTTCTACTCTGTCTTTTCAATCTTTCTTTCCCACCTCTAGCCACAGGAAGTATTCACTGAGCTACTACAACTCTAATAAAAGTGACTGATGGTGTATATGGCTGCCTGCAGCAGATCTGTCATTGCCGTGCCACATTCCAATCACGCTCAAAGGTTGCTGTAAAAATTGTCATCATTCACAAATCTGCTTATGAATCATTTCAACCATCCAAGCACACAAGAAACAGTTCTGTTACTGACACTGAAAGCAACCAATACAACAGCAGCAGCGAGAAAGTAAAATGTCTGTCGGCAATAACGTTGATATACTACCTACGACATCACCACCAACTCAACATATCAAACTCGATTGGTCCATTTAATTATTGAAAGCAGCTGTCACATGGTTGCACTTAAGAAAGAACAAAAGTACTGATGTAGAGTGATGTTTCAAGCTGAAAAAGACATATAACTTGGTTTTCGGTAAAGCTCACTCACTCATCTTCTACCGCTTTATCCTGCACATGAGGGTCATGGGAGGCGCTGGCACCAATCTCAGCTGACATAGGGTGAAAGGTGACAGGTCGCCAGTCCATCACAGGGCATCACATATAGAGACAAACAACCATTCACTCTCACACTCATAGAGTCCAACCTAATGTTCTGACCCCTGTTCCACCGGGTTGCAAACATGAGTCTTCTTGCTGCAAAGGCAAGAGTGCTAACCACTACACCAACCGTGTGGCCCTCATAGCACAAAGCTTTTAAATATAAACAAATGTCTGTTATATTGAAACTATTCTCTAAGGAGTTCACACAGAGCTGTTTCTCAGAACAGAAGTGTTTTGTTTTTGTGTCTGTGGCGACACTCCAGCACTGCACGCAGAGTGATGTTTTTTATATCATGACAGATGAAGGGAAGATGCCAGAAGCATGACAGGCACACAAGCAATGCAAGACAGCAGCAAACTTAAGGTTATGCGATTAACCCCGGTTCTCTGAAACACAAGTGAGGCATCTCACTATGGTGGAATATCAAAAATGAATGTCGAACATCAACAACAAAGCACAGATTATTGATAATTATATTTCTGGATGTAAGCATACAAAGCTTTGTCTTCTGTGATTGTACTATTTGCGTGTTTAAAGACAAGTTGTCATATTATAACACAGGCTCAAATTGTGGTTATGCAGATGAATGAAGTGTGTAAATTCATGTGAACTGTAATACTTTATACGACACATTTATAATAATGTGTTATTCCCACTGGAACTGACACAACCTCATAAATGGAGGTAATTGTTTCATATAGGTCATGAGGTCGGGGCTGTTTCCAATATTTCCTCACAAACACATCCAACTGCAGTGGAAAGCAAAGCAGTAAAGGTATGAAATAGTGAGCGATTCTAATTTTGAAGTTGGAGTGAACAGTATGGGGTTGATTTGCTGTATTAATCAATTTGGCATTATGGGTATGAGAGTATTACCCAGAGGGTCCGTCATGCTGAGGCAAAGCCACATACCACAGCAGACTTCCTGCCACACACACATTGTGTACATATTAATACAGCAATAACAAAAACCCCACTGATAAATATAGATACAGGCACTTTGATCTGGTTTTACAAAGAATATCCGGCACTTTACCAAACCATGTGACCTCTTCCTCCCAGCAATCTCCTTTCTTTCCTCTACCCTTCACCCCTTTCCTCGCCTCCTACACCTCACCTGGCACTTGTGTCATCTCCTTTTCCTCTGAGTTTTGTGTTTTGTTTTTCTTTTCCTGCTGTTTTCCTTCCTGCATTTTCCCCCTGCCAACTGCTCTCTTCTTCTATCCTTTCTGACATTGCCTGAAGAGCATTTATCTAAACCTCAGAAATCTAAATACCTAAACCTCAGTGTGCAGAAACATCTGCTGTGTGTTTCCTCTCTGTCTCACTTTGTGGTTAGAAAAGACACATGTGAGCTACCTTGAACAGCTCAGTAAGCTATGTGAACGACGGCAGATATGTCCTGGTTTTCATAGAGCTACAGTAAAAAAACAGCCTCGGAAAACCATAAATCCAAGATTAGCTATTATTCATCATCTATCTCCAAACCTGTCTAATGTACAACAAATATCCAAAGGCGACAACAGACCAACGCTTGCCATTGATTACTTTTTCTTTTTTTAATGGCTCTGATGCAACAGATTCTATACTATCCCATTGGCTGAAGGGCTCGTGCTTTGTTTTCCATTCAACTAAAATCCTGTGGTGCAAGAAAATATGTCCACAAGCTTGTTAAATATTAATCACTGCGGCTTCCACAGTGTGGAGTTTCTGTTGACCGCTCTGGGAGATTTGCCAATCTGGGAAAATCTGTGAAAAACAGACAGGCTTCTATTAAGTGAGCCGAGGTCAAAATGCTGAGATGTTTTTTTTTTAGTCGCTATCTCAGGTCATAGAACATAACAGCAACAGCCGCATAAAAGTCATTGTACGCATGACTCCACTGCACACACAGATGAGCTGCCCTTGTGCAGAAAACAAGCACACGCTCTCCCTGGCACACATTCATGGACCACTAAAACAAAACACTCCCACAGCTGTGTGAGTGTTTGTTCTAGTCTTTGTACCTTTATCCACACGCACACACCTTTTATCAGTGCCTTAAAGCCCCAGACAAAGTGTGCGGCTTTGTGCGTGTGTGTAATGAAAAGTGTGAGTTAAAATAAACAACAAGGTCCAGAAATAACTAGAAGGAAACAGTATCGGCCTGCAAAGAGCACTTTTCAAGGTGTGAACACATGTGAGTGTGATTATCACTGCAGTGACACAGAGAGAGAGACATCAATTTGAATATTAATCTACCATTCAATATTCACATTATAAATGTGAAAGAGCAATATTAAAAGTTTTGTCTGCATAAAATTTACTTATAAACCTGGTTTTGTACCTATTGGCTTTATTCAGCCTGTTTTTGTTTGATTGTCCACACGTGGTTGACCCTGAATATACAGTGAGTGAAGTTGTGGACATTTGATTTATGTATGAACACTTGGGCTTGTTTTTCCTGTTTTGTTTGGTTGTTTTTAGGGTATGGTTTTGTAGTGAGAATTGTGGGTCATTACAGAAACTACTCTACAAGGATGTGAATTTAAAGATATGAATTACCATTACCCAAAAAACCTGGGTCAGAAATGACGTGAGACACATGGCCTATGGCCTTTGCAATTTCGGTTGGAAAATGATTAATTGATCAACTCTAGTGTAAAGTGCTCACTGTATATGTTATGTGGTGATTCCATTTAAGTTTTTTTTTTTTTTGCCTAAACAGAAGCCTTCATATCAAGCACAGCTAGTTCAGAAGGGTTTGTTTAAGAGAAGAGTGTGTGGTATTTCCATTTACATCCACAGGTGCCAGCTGCCCTCTGTGAAAACAGTGACCATCTCTGTTCCCCCTTGGACAAAGTTGCTGGTGTGTGAGCGATGACCCACAGGCTGAATCAGTCAGCTGCTCATATCATATCCACCCCCCTGCCCTTCTTTTGTGCTGGAGGTCTGAATCAGTTCATCTTCATCAATGTCTCTTTCTCTGTTTCTGTCTCTCTTGCTATTTCTTTCTCAAGACTGTTATTTTACATGAGCCTTTTTAGTCTTCCGTTCACTACGGCAGAATGTTATGACTTCTGTTCTCTTCAGCTGAAAACAAACAGAATGCTACAGAACATCAGCTCTGATGGCTCTTTTAATTGCAGCCCACGTTTGGCTGGTGTCTTGTAACTCTTCACAGATCTTCTTCCTTCCTCCACATGTCATTTCCTGTGCAGCTCAGTATATCTGCCGACTTGCTGCTGGCTCACACTCTACATTTATCAAAACCATGTGTGACACACATACTTTGGGAAGTGTTTCCTCCTAAATACAGTGGAAATACAACAGTTGTACAAAGACGAACTTCTGTGTGCAAGACTTCCAGCAAGCACATCACTTAAAGCTCCTTAGGCCAAATGTCTACTGCTGGTTACAGGCCTGCAGATTATCTGTCTGTCTGTTTGTCTGTCTGCCATTCCTTGACCAGGGGAAACAATGACCACAGAAACAAGCCTTCATGTCAACCTAGACAGGACACACAAGCACACAAACACACGGGACACACGCTGCTGTGGGAGATGAGACACAAAGGCAGGCTGTAATGTGATGCTGGGTTTTTTCCAGTTAGCTGGAGAAGCCATCTGGAACACACACACACACACACACACACACAAATACATATACTGTACACACACTTTTATACAAAGTGCAGGTGTGTCCCCCTGAATACCAGCTGCACACGATTGTTTACTTTTACCACATCACAGTTGTTGACATCAGTTGTTTGCTGAAGTTAGCATGCACTGGACACACACACAACCCCACACATAAACAAGCCCAATAATTATTTTAGTGTAACTGAACAGTTGTTTCCATATAAGCGTAGTTCCTGTGCATGAGAGGACTGTTGTCATTATCCTGTAGATGTGAGTCATCACAGATCTGTTTACCACTGCCATAAAAACAACAACAAAAGAGATATTGGTATTCATCCCTCCAGTTGCAGCCAGACCAGAGAAAACTTTTAAACAAACTGATTAATGAATAAATGATCAGAAATACAATCATCACACATGCTGATCAGTAACTTGTTTAAGTCGTTTAAGTAGCAAAAAGAGATGATTGTTTGCTGGTTTCAGTGTAAATCAGCTGACTTTTAACTCAGTCGTATCACTTTCAGAACTAGGTGATTAGTAAAGTGTTGTTTTGCTCAAATAGCGGTTAATAAATTCAGTTTTATCTGACTAACCTTCAGTTGATTAATAAACCCACAAGGTGCAACAAAACAATGCATGCTGATTCATATCCTTGTGTTCGTACTATCTTTAGACCTACAGTGGTAAAAGACTGGCAACCCTGAAGAATCTGTCTTCGTTATAACTAAGTCAAGGTGAACCTGCTGATGAGCTGATAAGGAAACTGCTGAAGGAATAACATAACCCGGGGCCATGCAGGGAGGAGCTGGACATAAAAAGCACATAAAAAAGAAAATGGTTGCCTTCTGAGGAGAAACTAACTGACCAGGTTAGTATTGGCTATTAGTGTGATGGGCTTTATTTAACTCTTTTGCTCAATAAACTTCATCATTTTTGCTTTGGAACACAGTGACCTTTGCTCACCACCCCTTAATCGCACACAAACACACGTTCTTGTGCAGCATTTTTAGTGAGTACACTTATAGACTAATGATTCTTTAGCTTTTTACCCTAACCTTAACCATCACAACTAAATGCCTGACACTAAACCGTGACCTAAACACTCATATAAACCTAACTGTAAATCCAGGTTAACCTTCTAACCTTCTTCTAAGTGGCCCCTTGCATCTGAAATAAGTAAATAATAAATAAATACACAAAACAGTACAAATGCAAACAACAAATAAACTTGGTTGCAATATTCATAGTCCCCACGTGTGTGTGTGTGATATGTTGTAGCTTCATTTTACATACAAGTACACACACTACATTGACTCCCATTCATTTGGACAATCATACTAAACTTTTACCCTGAACCTTAACCATAACATGTTAGTAAGCCCTAACCTTAACCTAACCACAATCCACAGCTATGTGCTAAGTGTAACCAGAGCCTCAGAAATGAGGTTCTGTCTCGTTACTAACAGACTTTGGGGACATTTTCAGTCAGTGTTTACACCAGAAAAGTCAACGAGAGATAATAAAAACAAGTACACACACACACTACGCCCTCGTTCTGTAGTAGTGTAAAGTCGTGGTAACACACTAACTTGTCCCACCTGTGCCCGGTGGGCTCGTGGTCCAGTGCTGACGGACAGTTGGGAGGACACGGTCCCGTTTTCGACAACAGTTCCGTGTTGCTGTGGTAACCCGTTAAAACCACTCCCTGGGTCTGCTCCTGCTGCTGCCGACTCATGTTTCTCCTCTTCTTCTCCTCCTTCTTCTTCTTTGCTCTGCTTCACACACCGCTCGCATATAAACACAGCTCAGTCTGTGGAGAACATATGTCTTATTATCTGTCCGCGACTTCCATAGCTGGACTGTTATGCTGTCGACTCATTCTGACTCCACACTTTCTTCCTTCTTTCCCTCCGTCTCCCTTCTCCCTCTCCAGCCTGTAACTGTGTGTGTCACACACAGCTCTATGATTGGCTGAAACTACAGGGCAAAGTCTCTCACAGGTGAATGCGCCCCCTGCTGTTCAAAGTGAGCAACCTTCTTTTTGAAGCCATCACCGGTCACTTTATTAGGTACACCTGTTCAGACTGCTTGTTAATTGCAAATATCTAATCAGCCAATCACATGGCAGCAATCTACTGCATTTACACAAGGTCAATAGGACCTGCTGACCAATTTAGTATTTTTGCACTATTCCCCTGTGCTATCTTTTTCTACACAGTGAATATTGTTATATTATGTGATTAAGGTCAAGATATTTGTAATATTTTCTCTTATATTTTTAGATTCTTGTTTTCTCATATTGCTAATTCTATTCCTATTTTATTTTATACGCTTAATTGTTATCTTTGTTTTGCCTATACATGTTTTGTACTCAACACTGATCCATTTTGTTGCTGTAAAAAGTAAATTTCCCCAATGTAGGATCAATTAAGTCAAATCTAATCTACTGTAATCTAGTTTTATCCAATTTAATATGCAGTTCAAACCAAGCAACAGCATGTGGAAGAAAGTTGATTTTAGTGTCTTTGAACATGGTATGGTTGTAGGTGAGTATTTCTGAAACTGCTGATCTACTGGCATTGAGAATATATGCAATGACCACAGAGTCCTGCCAATTTATTAGGTGTCCGATGTACCTAATAAAGTGGCCAGTGACTGAATTAATACAAGACAGTTGTAGAGCTTAAGTGCTATATAAGAGCAAAGGGTTCAATAAGGTAAAACAAGACGAGTAGAAATACTATTTAAACAGCGACATTGAGACTGATGATGGTTTGAATGTGATTGTTTGTTGCAAAATCTTTGTTTTTTGGGATTTTAACTTCATGAATAATAAATGCCACTACCTTCTACAACACTAGAGCTCGTTTTCACACTGGTATTAAGTGACAACTGTAGAAATCTTGTTTAAACACACTGTCTTCCTCAGTGAATGTGCAGCCAAAACAAACACTGAAATATTTCAAGGCCAAACAGTGAATTGTTCCTTGTCTGTACAAGTCACTTTTTGAGACAAAAGTCAAGACTAAACAGATAATAAATAAATTGATATTTGGTCAAATGTTTGCATATTTTAGACAGAGTCATTATACTAAAAAATATAGAAATACTGCCGACTATATTTCATGTTAATGTGTTCACAAAAACATACATCACAGAATTGAAGTGGCACGATCATTATTGTATAATTTAATAAATACTGAGAACAAGATAGAAATAAATGCACATATAGATGTGAATTTTGTGTTCAAATGTCACACACACCTGAAAAATGGGTAAAGGGAAGAATTATTTTTCACACACAAAAATATTCCCCTTACTTAAGATGAAGGTAGTGAGCGAGTCTGGAGACCATGGTGTCCGCTCCAACTGTCTGTCACAAGCACCACCCACTATGAACGTGTGACCATGTGCTGCGATATGATGGTAAAACACGCACATACTGTGACAAGTGGATTAACCAGAAAGGTCAATCAGATTTTTCTGCACCTCCATCTGTCCATCTACCCACTTCTGACCCCATCACTCCATCTTCGCTCTTCTCTTTCTACTCTGGTCCTCAGTCTCATTTCCTCACCAATTCTACCTCACTATATCCTCCACCATCATCTGGCAACACAAACACTAAAGACAAACAAAGGCAGCATAATACTGCATTGTATATTGTACATGTGATGTTTTTTTTGCTAAAGATAACCCTAATGTCTCAGCTTCTGCATACAGAAGAGAGTTGGTGAAAAATAAATAATAAAGCTGGAAAAACCTAAATCAATACTGCCCTCTGGTGAATATCATAAAGCAAATGAGAAAAAGTAAACCAAAGATATTTCAGTTTTCATTCATTTCTGATGTAAAATGCACTCTGAAGGTAGGACACCAGAGCGAAGACAGAGTGCTCATATGCCCCCTAGAGTCTGTTGCGCAACACTACAACCAGTGGCCCTTAGTAAATGATCTTATTTGTCCCGCAGCAGCCCTGTACTGAACTTACTGTATTACACACACACACACCATCTGCTGTTAATCTAATTAAATGGCTGCTGTCAGTACTATACTGAACAACATACAGTCCAAGGATACAACAAACAATTATTTTCATAATTAATTAATCTGTATTATATTCTCAAATAAGTAAATGTCAGAAAATGTTGATAAATATTAATTCCCAAAACCTTAAAACTCTAATATTCTCCAATGTCTTGTTTTGTTCACAAAATGGTTCAGTTTGAATGATTTCTTTGTTATATGGAGCAAAGAAACCAGCAACTATATACATTTAAGAAGCAGAAATATCAATCAATTATTAATTTAGTAATTGATTAATAATTAGCATTCAGCACTACATATTTGACCCTGAAGCACACAAACTAAAACAACATTCAACAAACACATGCAGGTTAAACAATCACAAGATATATTAGATTTGACATAATATTTTTTTATTTATTATTTTTATCATTAGCACCAACAGTGATCAAACCCCAAGTCAATGTTTAACAATCCAGTACAAACATTTGGAACATATTTCAAAAAGTGTGGCAACTTAATAGAAAATGCAGACACTTGGTAGGTTTCATTACTGTTCAAACTAATCTCAGTGACAAAGGCCAATTCTGCAAAACAATAACTCTTGGGGCACAGTGTTAACAACCATTTGATGAATGGTAAACACCTATTTTAAAGTAAATTAATGACACATCTGTGCAACACAACCGTCATGACACAATCAAAAACATGATGGAAAATGTAACTTTTGATTCACTTGAACTGGAGAGAAAATGTGCTGCAGAACTCTGAAGCTTTGTCATCTGCAACACAGTGATTTTTATTAGTTAGGTAAAACTTTCTCAATCCACAAGGACTTTATTATAAGTTAAATTACTATCTAAAATTGTTAGACCGTAAAAGTTGAGCAATTAATGTTTAATGAAGGAGAATCATTATGTTGGATTTCAAACACCCTCAATCAAGTAACTTTGTCTAAAACCAAAACTCCTTGAAATTACATGTGTGGTAAACATTCATTTCATTTCACAATGACATGTTTTAATGAACAGGTTTTCTTACCTTTTCTCTCTCTTGCATTTACATCATCACTGCCCCCTCAGGTCTTTGCACATCTTGGAGTACATGTCTTTCTCCTTGTCCAAATTGTCTTTATAGAATCTAGAAAGTGATTACAGTCATTTACATATAACCTGTTAGGTTACAGCTAAGGCTAACATCACTTACACCACACACTAAAGCTGCATTCAGACATGTACTGAAGGCTGGCCATTGTCCTGGAAAACATCCAGGACCCACTATATGTGAGATTGCAAAAATCCACAAATGTTGCGCTAAACTTTTTCTGGAACTTTTCCAGCCAAAAAAATAATAAAAAAATGTGGGAACAGAACAGAAAATTATCTGTAAAATTCACAGTGAGTGAGCATCTTTTCATGCTCATCCCAGTCGCCACCCCTCTCCTTTTCATGTCTGAAAATAGATTAAAAATTCTAAGTGTTACCGTTTTGAGTACTGTCATTTTGGGTCAAGTGTGCATGTAAATGAATTACTAACAGTTCATTTTCAAAGCAGTGAATGTGTGAACTAATGTTGGTCTTACAAAGCTACTTTCCTCAGGAGATTGTTAATGTCAGAGTCAAAGGGTCTCTTCGCTTGAGCAGTTATGAGGCAACTCTGGGCGCTCTCGTACTCCTGCAGCTCCAGGTAAGCCTGACAGATATGACATCAGAGTGTGAAACAATGCAATACATAGATAGATATGTAAAACTGAAACATGTAAAGCTGGAAATGTGATGCATTTACTTTTTTTACAAGTCAAGCTTAACCTTCAGTCTTGTACACTTCACAGCCTGTGAGAATAATAAGAGAAATCATAACAAACCTGTCCACAGCGGAAAAGAGCCTTTGTGTTGTTGGAGTCAATCTTTAAGACCTTGTTACTATACTTCAGGGCTTTTTGTGGGCTGTCCAGACGGAGTTCAGTGAGAGAAAGGTTCAGGTAGAGAGGAAGCAGAGCTGTCTTGATACTCTCCTTCTCTGCCTCGCTCTGTGATCCCCTGCTCTCCATCAGTGTCATGGCCTATATTCGCCAAGCAGAGAATCCAATAGGAAATACATTCTGACTAAGACCGGCACATTGTCACAAATGAAGAGAAAGATGCAGAGAAAGCTTTTCCTGTCTGTCATTCCCTTGAAGCTTTACCTGTTTGTAGCGATCTTTGGCATTGTAATAACGGCTCTGCTTGAAGCAGCGGTTGCCTAAGCTCCGTATTGTGCCGACAACATCGAGAAATCTGGAAAGAGGAACAGTGTTCTGCTCCTCCTGATTACAAAAAAACACAAATTATTGTGAGGTAACCAATTTAAATGGATAGACTCAATTTACATCATCATCATATAATGGACTGTGTTTTTTCTGGAGGCAAAAAGCACGACTCTCAGGTTTTGCTGGACTGCATAAATGAAAATAAATAATGATGTTTTGAGTATAAATGGCTGACAATATAAATAAAGCGTTAGCTAAGCCTAGGTTTAGTATACATTTTCTCCTGTCCATTGGAAAATACCGGGCTCAGTGTGAGAAATTCATCCACTTGTCCTGAGTCGAAGAAATCGAGGAGTTGAACCTCATACAGAACCGTGGCAGCAGCAGGAATTAACGGAGGACAACCCATCTCCCCGAAGGCATATTGAGGCTGGAAAAGGAAGCGACAGAACTCCCCTTTCTTCATGGTGTACAGACCCAGCTCCAATCCTGCCAGTGTCACATCTGTTTTAACAGTACATTTTAAAAACAACATCATTTCTTTGTAATCACCAAAGTTAGGATCTGCTATTAGCTGTAAATTGTACAGACTAGTAATGAGAATAATTACTGACCTCTCCCTAATTTCAACATCTGTGGGTATTTATTGTATGTGTTGCTTTCAAAAGGTTGATCTGAATATTCCAGGAAACCAGAGTAATGGACTGTATAAGAAACAAAAGGAGGGGGTGTAACAAAAACATTTGGGAAACTATAACTGGGTCAGGAGTTAATACAATAAAATGTAAAATCGAACTTGTAAATACTCAATACTGAAGCATTCTGGGGCACAGGAGGGCCTACTCCAGGCTGGACCACCTCTTTCAAGATCCCTCCATCTCCCAGGAGGTCATCCATCTGCTGACGTAGATGTTCAAATGGGCTCTGGAATAAAAGAAACTCAATCTAAAGGCTTATTTTTACATTCAAGTCAATTAATGGTAAAAGCTGCAATTTAAGTCATAAACTTTCACCGTTGTCAGTCTTTAGTGTGGTAAATGTTAGGGATCGGAATCAGTATAGGTCAGTATTGGTATACTGGTCAAAATGACTGCATCTGATATCCGACAGATAAAAACTGTAAAATCCGGTACTATCCAAGAATCCTTTACATCGCATGGTTCACTATGCACAGACTGTAAAAATGTCATGTTTGGACTGTTTATTTCTTCTTTTTGGGAGAACAATATGTTGTCAACGGATCATAGTTCATAAATAGTTCCTAGTTCTAAAACGACTGCATTGGACCGTATTGGTAGATATTTGAGTTTGTGATAACAAAGTGGTATGTCCCATCCTTGTTATCATTTGAAATCTGTAACTTATGCAAGACTGACATACAATAAAGTACATGGGAAATGCCTGGTTTACCAGTTCAAAATGATATTAAGTGTCACAGAATTGCCTTTTAAATTGGTCATTAGAAATGTATTATGTACACATCTACTCGTTAAATGTACTTATTTGGTTTATTGTCACCTTTTAAAAGTGTCAACCCCTATATAAAAAAAAAAGGTTTACAAAACACTACTAAAATGCTGAAAAAGGTTCATTCTTGACTGGATTTTAATGAAGAAAATGGCGGAAAATATTACACTGGTATTCACCATCTCATCATTAGCGTTACCATTAGCATTAGCATGTCAATGTCAATAGCTATAGCAATAAAACAACTCTAGCATGTTAGAGGTTATGGTCAACAGGTTAGCATGCTTACAGGTTGGCTGTTGTTCGTCCTCGGCTGCGCCTCAGTGTTTATAAACCTCCGGATGCTGGATATTAACCCGTTTCCCGACATCTCACCGGAGGAGCAGTCACTTTTTTTTGTCGTTTGGAGAGTTTTGTATATTGTGAAAACTTGCACCTGCACAGTAGCGGTCGAGCTAACTGTTACGGCTCAGGTGTAGGTGCTTAATTAAAAGCGGGGTTGCCAGGTCTGGTGGCCTAGTACCCCTGCCACAAGATATATATGTCCCTGTATATACATGTTCACTTGTTTGACATGGCATAACCAATGCCAGAATTTCTTCTTCCCCTTCATTTTAGTCGTTAAATAGCCTCAAGTAAATAGATGCCGTTTGTTATCATAAAACGCATCTTTCTGCTATAGACATAATTACTATATGATGATTAAAATAAACCAAAAAAAACATTAAAAGCAGCTGGCAGAGAACATTGCAGTACGTTGATTAGGCATATACTTGTGTGCCAGAGTCAATTTGGCAGGAATTTAGTATAAATAAATCATAAATCAGTTTATGAATTATTAATTTTTACTGTAAGCAAAATAGGTCTATCCAACAAACAGATGGGGGTGGGGGGGACTTCAAGGGGAGCCCAATTCTGGTGGAAAAGTCTAGATCTGTATTCACTTTATTTGTACGACTGCAATCATTATCAATCACTTCAATTTTACAATTTTAACAAGTAAAACAATCTTTTTGAATAAAGTTATCCATTGTAAACACATTTTACATAATAGATACAGTTGGCAGTATTAACACATCAAAGGGTTAAAAAATGTTGTCTGAGTACATGTAGATGCAGCACAGACCTGACAGACGGTATTTTGACGGGTATCAGACTAGTATACTCTACAAACCAGCCATGTAACATTGTACAATATATTATAACTCGCAAATATTTTCCTATATTGTATACAGTATGACATTTGTGAAGAAAAATGTACAAAAATATTGAAACTGTACAGAATGTTACAAAAATACTGCTAAATTGACAATATATGCTTGCCCGTGGCCAAGTGGAAAGGGAACTTGACTTGTAACCGGAGGGTTGCCGGCTCAAATCTCCACCTGGCCAAAAAGGGCTGGGGTACCCCTGAGCAAGGTACCCAACCCCCAATGCTCCCTGGGCGCTACTCAGTGTGGCAGCCCACTGCTCCTAATTCTAGGATGGGTCAAATGCAGAGGAATACTTTACCTAAGGGGATTAATAAAATGTATTTTTTTATACACAAAGAGGGATCTGATAATAAGAGAATGAAAAAAGTTACCAAGTGTGTTGGGAGACAAACACACACCAGTGTTAACATGAACCTAGCTGTACACTCTTTACAGTGTACCCACTAGGATGCATGCAGGCCTGAGATTAACCAGTAAGCCAGTTAAAAGATTTCCTCATTGTGTCCATCAGAAGTTCTGCAGTTCAGCTGGACACACAAAGTTGGTTCTGAAGAGTTTGTAGGCCAGGAGCTGTCCCCCGAATATCATCATCACCAGGCCTGATCCTGCAGAAAGACAGATTAAATGAAGTGATAAATCATGTCTTGGACAAATAGAAATGAGGTGGTGAGAAATAGAGAGTGGGATTCTGCAAATAGGACTGGAGTCAGATAAGGTTACACATGATGAAGCAATACAGAGGGATGAAGAATTAGAAGTAATCAAGAACTTACCAAGAGCTATCCACCAGTGTTCAGCTGAAGGGAAGTCTGACATCACTGCAAACATACAACACCAATACTGTATGTTTAACACACAAAAGAAACAAAAAAAACCTCTAACTTCCATCTGATTATTAATACAAATTAGTTGATTTATTTTGATTGATTATTTTGTGGTTGTGAAGATATAAATATAACTACAGCCATTGCATTCAGTTACATAACCAGGCCAGGCAGGCTTCCAATCCCATTTTCTCTTCCATGCCATTGATCCACTTTGTGTGTGTGTTTACCTGCCACGGTCATCGCGACATGTAGCAGTGTCACAGTTATGGCGTAATCCCAGACGCACTCCTCTACAATCCAGGCAAAGATCAGCCCTCCTAAAACGTAGGTCACTTCTGTGGAAATGACACCAACTAGCCAGAGAGGGAAGCATGTGATGATGACATGGTTAACATTTTCAGTAAATGATTGATTCATTCATTCATTCAGTCAGTCAATTGTGAATTTAGAGTTTAAAAATGGACTGAACCTAAATCTGCATGTTTGTGGAGTGTGGCAGGAAGCCAGAGAAACTTAAACACACAGGGACTTGCAAACAAAGGAGCTACAGTCACATTGGGATTCAAACTGTCAGCAATCTTGTTGTGACAGTAACAATGATAACCACCACGCTGTGGTAAACATTTGAATGAATCTATTAATCTCTTAATCTCTGTTCATGTGATGATAAATAGAAACATTAAAATCAACATAGCTATTTTCTTCCACCACAGTAATAACTTCAAAGCAGCTGGGGCAGTATCGGAGTTCTAGTAATACAATTGAGAGAAACCAGGCATCATATTGATTGATGTGGAGATAAAAACACTTCAATAAAATAAACGTATTATAATCATTTGATGTATTAGTTCCACATGTGTTTTTGCTCTTTGTCACAGCTTCTGCAGGGGCATAAAAAGAAGATTTTAGGAAGTATCAAGGGGAATAAAATTGAAATACTCAATGTAAAGGTATTTAATTTTACCCCACCACAGATACTCACCCAGGTATTTGGGGTTCTGCCATGACGGTTGCGTTGTGTAGTCGAATGGTGCCAACAAGCTGTTGATCTCATGAACACTGGTAGCACAACAAGAGGACTTAGATGTGCACCAAAAATACACAGGGACATCATTACAAGGCTTTATTGACTCAAAGAAGGTTTTTATTTGTGTGTGTTTGTGTACCTGAACAGTCCGATGCAAAGACTGACCGCAATGTAATAGAGAGAGTAGAAACACACCATGCACATCAACAGATTCTGCAGGACGACCTGAGAAAAGGAGAAGAATCTGAACATCACATTCTGCTGTCTGACGAGGACTTCTTTAGAAATTAAATTTCATATACAGTTACAAATATTCCCGTGACTGTATAGTCTGAATATAAGTTCTAAAATCTGTAATATTTTATTAATATTTTTTGGCTCTTAGTCCATTGTTTTCTTTCATATCCCTTTGACAGTTGAATAAAAGATGAAATTACAATCCTAATACAATTAAGTAGGTTACATATAAATCTTGGTCACTGAAAAGACTTTGTACCATTTGGCTGTTGAATTGTCTTCCATTAACCATCTGATAATGTGTGATCAATCAGAATAAAAGAACAACAGCTGGGGCTCTTAAGGGTGAAGAGATAATTGCTATTTAACTACTTGTCTGTTTACAAAGAGACAATTTTCTCGCCTGCATTTTCAAATCTTTCTTTAATGACACAGACAAGTAACGCTCATAACAGGAGAGAGCAGCAGACAGTCGGCGCTCGCTCCCCTCGCTGGCGTCTCCTTTCACAGATGATTAACTGCAGCCTTTACAGGAAATGAGTTACACGACACCTCAGAGGAAAAGATAGAAGACCTTTATTTCAGCTTGTCAAACAGAGCTTTAACTATTTACATTAATAATGGGCTGCATGCCAGTCTTGTGTGTGTGCAGGTGCCAGGGCCCTGCACAGTTTTACAGGCTGACTTAGTGGTGCACTTCAATGGAAATGGAGCCTCCATTATTGTTTTTAGTTACACGTGGGCTTTCCCTGCTGTGACAAATCAAATATCTACTGTGACAGAAACAAGATATGAGATTCAGTGCCAACTTTCACACTGTCTAAGCTATATATACTATATATGTATATATATATAAATATATATATATATATATATATATATATATAAACTTTCCTCTACGCTGCTTTTATAAATCTGCATGGAAATGTTTGGGGTCACAAAATAAACGTATCTTATATATATTATATTACTTTGTTCATCATATTAGGTGTTGCAGACATGGCACTAAAAATAGCCAGACATGTTGTATAATTTACACATTTCTTCTTACCATAATTTATACACATATTGAGTTGAGATCATTTGTCAACCTTAAGAAGTAGATCCTCATATAAAATGTTTGGGAGACACTACTATTCTACAGTGTTTCCCAAACTTTTTATATGAGGATAAAGAGCAAATTCTGACATTTAAGAGGATGATAATATGTTTGCGATTTTGCTGCTTTGTGTAGACTGAAATATCTCAAAATCTACAAGATCTCCAATTAAATGTAAGAGATAAGAGCATGTACAATCCTGATTAGCTAACATGCACACATGAAGACTATAATGCTTTTTCATTATGTGAAGATGTTACTGTGTCTCACTACAGCTACACACACATTCACATAAAACACGTTTGCAGACTCCTTATAAATGACTTTTTGCTTTAACATTGTCATTTGTGGACATCCACTCCTGTGGGTCTTTGTCTTTTCTGCCTTTGGAGGTGAATCGTGGTGAGAAAAATCATCCTAAGAATTCATGGGATTATAGATCATGATTATTTTTTTTATTTTTTTTTAAATAACATTACTGTAGACACCTCAGCTGGCAACCACATGGAATCTAGTTACACACTGTTCTGAGAGCCATGAGGATGTGGGGGCATCAGTTAAGCAGCTGATCTCATACTAATACCCTCAGAGTCGGCTAAACACATTATCCAGCTCTCTGGTGTGTTTTTGTCATCTTTGGACTCGTCTGGACTTCACTGAGGCTTCACAGTGCACCGTTTGCCGTGATGACATCAGGTGACTGAACCCACTGACATTCTGTCAGTCTGACGGTGACATGAGGGCATTAACTTCAATAAATATCCAGTTTAACACTGGGATTATTGCACACTCCTAAAGAAAGTAAATAATTCTGTTATAATAATTTTTTAAATGACATGTAATGGAATACATGATCTGTACAAATGAAGACAATAGTGTTACTCATATTAAAAATGTATAGAAACACACAGTAAAATGGTTCATGCTGTATCAATCACTGGACATAGTGATAAACACCTTTCTGTTTCACTGAGCCTGCACTAATAAAAAAACATCTCAACTCTCTATTCCTACATTGTGCAGTGTTTTCCTTACCCAGGTATCAGTGGGTGTGGTCTTGAGGGACAAGTGTCCATGGCGTTTTATGAGTGTGAATCCACAACAACGACAGCAGTAGTCCAACAACATGAATGGCTGCGGGTCTAAATGAGAGTATGTGGGCTACACGTATGCATCCGTGTATGTGTGTGTGTGTGTGTGTGTGTGTGTGTGAGAGAGCATGTAGGGGATTAGGGCGGGGAAGGGATTAGAAGAAATGGGATTACTACTAAGAGTAAATCCTAAAATGGATGAAGTTGAACATACTCAGGTACAGTACAGGTGCACAAACATGTATATGTTCATTTAAAAAGCACATTTTGGAAATTGTTGTTTACCTATTCAAAAGGATATTAGGTATTACTTAATGTGACTTTAAGTTTGTCGCCACATTAGGCACAAACTTGCTATTGTCAAGACTGATATTGTGATTTGGATCATGATAGTTTGCCATTTATATAAAGTGGGTCCCCAAATAGAAAGCTTGGGAAACACTGTTCTACTCTATGCTTCATTTCATTTAAGCTCATTCTTTCCATTTCTTGTACCTTATTTTCTCATCCCTCACTTGCACTCTTTCTCCCTTTTTCCTTTCCTTCATTGCCACTTTAAACAAACCTCTTTTAATGATTTATTTCTTCCATTAGGTCTGTCTTATTTCTGTCCTCCCTTTTCATCATACAGCTTTCCTCCTACTGCCAGTCTTTATTTGGTGTGTCTCCTCTTTTCAAACACAACCTCTAGAGCTGCAACTAACTATTATTTTCAATAATTCGATTAATCTGTCGATTATTTTCTCGATTAATCGATTAATAGTTTGATCCATAAACTATCAGAAAACCTTTTATTTTTCTTCACAAATTTGCTAGACATTTCAGCTGTCATCAAAATGCTTTTTTCCAGCAGTTCTGACAATGACCACAAGGTGGTAGTCTGACCTAACAAGCACAGATTTAAACGCTCCCCAAAGACAACCAGCACACAAACACGAGATAAGAGTCACATACACAGGACTGGCAGCAACAGATAAAGACGCTCCATTCAAATGTGTAGATCTTTGATGTCAGTGTCATAAATCATTTCCCTACATGTTTACTTCTTTTTTTAACCGAGAGATTATACATAAACACAGAACAGAGAGGATGAATCTGAAGGGTAGAAAAAGAATGCTTAGCTGCTGACCAGCCACCATCTGTTTTCATGCAAATGAAGTGGGTGAATTGACAGAGAAGACAAAGTAAGAGCAGAAATGACGTCAGTTCAATGTTGCCGTCTCCCTCCAGAAATAGCTAAAGAAACTCCTAAGCATCACGGACAGGGTGTATACTGTGTGTGTATGTATATATATACACATATATAGATATCTTTGTGTGTGAGGTGCCTGCATCATTGTAACCATGGTGATGAAGAGCAGGGGAGTCAAAGGGCTGTGGAGCAGGACAGACGTCATAAGTAATCAGAGCGCTCTCTTTATATGCGTGTGTGTGTGTCTGTAGTAGGCTGTGAAGACATTTAGGCTGGTCCTCACAGCCTTTAAAGGCTTTTTTAAAGAGTTAACAGAGTTAGGATTACACTCAGGTTCAGGTTTTTAGATGTTGCCCTGCTCCAACACACCTGATTCAAATGAATGGCTCGTTATCAGGCTGTTGTGGAGCTTGATAACGAGCTGACAATTTGAATCAGGTGTGTTGGAGCAAGGTCACGTCAAAAATATGCAGGGCAGGGATCCCTGAAGGACGAGGATTGGGAAACACTGGGTTAGGGTGAGGTTAAAGGTTATGGTCTGGCATTTTGTTGTGATGGTTGAGTTGAGGAATGCATAATGTTTATCTGTGTTTATCAGACAAACTATGCTGGACAAGAATAGTTGTGTGTGTTCTGGTGCATTTCATAGATGTAAATCTTAAATGAAAGTGATCGTCTCTTTCTCTCTCATTTTTCAGTATATCTCTGGAGGTTTCTTTAGCAAAGACTTGAAAAAGGGGACTTTGTAATGAGAAATAAAGAGACTTTTAAGACTTAATATTGCTAATATTGTGTTTGAAGTAAAGTATAATATGCACAACCAAGGTTCTGCAACATTCTAGACTCAGACTCTCAAGTATCCACTCATTCAGACGCGACTAATAGCCATTTATCTTTTATCTGTGCAAAAGAAGAAGTATTTTATTTATTTATTCTACACTATTTGTCATTCCTTTCTCCGTGTCGCAATGGAGACAAACAATCACGAATACATTTGCACTCGCCCAAAAATCTAAAAAGTCAATGACTCTAGGACGCTCCCTGGTGGCTGGCTGCTTAGACCCCTCCTCCCTCATTTGATCCAAACTAAAAAGGTCAAACAATATGACATTGTTTTCCCCAGACAAGTGTTGATTTATCTTGTGATTTTTCATGCTGTGTGTTAAGCTTTAATGTGCCATATGCTAGGAAAAAAAATGGGCCAAATGCCAATGTGTCACAAAGTTACAAGGGCATATAGTAGCTAAGGAGGCAGTAATACAACATAAAGGATGCCAATTGCCATTAAACTCCAAAGAATGAGGGTAAAAAAGAAGTCATCTGTTTGATACTGTGGCTCCACTTCTTCCTCCAACAGTAAAGTTCACACAAGAGAAACAGTGTCACTTCATTAAAGCTGCAGTGCGTAACTTGCGTGGTGATTTTTGTTGTTGGTGGTGGTGTTTGTGTTCTGCGTGAACAGATATAATAAACAATAATCCAATACAGCAGGAGCACAGGGGCGGGCGGGGACAAGAAGCATTTATCCCATCAATATGCTGTTTATGTTTACAAGTTAGACACTCCCATTTTTAATATACTGTAGCTGTCTGAGGCACAGCGGCGCAACAGCCTAATACGAGGGTGAAAAGGGTGTTTACAACACACACAGGTGACTTTAAACAGTCTGGGTTGTATCCATAGAGAAGTTAACACACACACACACACACACTGTATCTGCTTTATTCTCCTTGTGTGTTTTTAAAAGCAGTTCAACACACTCACACACACACACTGAGGCTCACTGACCTACATGTCAGCATGTTGAAGTAGCAGAGAGGCTGCTATCTCCATGTTCTCAGTGTGTGTGTGTGTGTGTGTGTGCATCATGATTTATTCAACAAATTCAAAAATAGACGTCAAAAAATAGTATGAAAGGAAAGAAAGAAAGAAAGCTATATGTTTGTTTAATAAATCACTTGAATTTATGCATGTGCTACTCAATAATAAAGAATGCAAATAGCGTTCCAACCTTAAAATTCTTGTCTTAATATTCGTCACGTGATATTCTCATTTCAAATCACCATCTCCTCGCTTCCTTCTCCACCTCTTCTACCATCCTTTCCAAACGTCTTTCCCCTGTTCTTTCTCCTCAAGGCCCCTTCATTTTCTCTCCCTCCCTTCTTTCCATATCATTTCCCCTCTCAATTACAGCATCACACAACAAGTCCACACTTTTTGTAAATCCCATAATCCCAAGCGGGCTTGTAAAGAAATGCAGCAGTCAACAATGTAAGGCTTTGTTTTTCCTCTCCATTTTTTTTTTTTTGCTCCAACACTCTCTCCACAGTCCAGTTAACGCCGTCTCTAACTGCTGCTCAGTTTCTCTCTGTCGCTGTGCAACATGTTTTCATTTCCATCTGTGATGGAATGTAAATACAGCCGCGACTGACCACACCAGGGACATCACACCAGCATGAATCTCAACTAGCCGCTCGGCCTCTGCAAATGAGGGGTTTTGTGGTCTTCTGGGCTCCAGATGTCTCCATTAAAGCAGATCTGGTGATGCCCGAGGACGTCACGACTCACGTGGTTATTTTTAGTGTGTGTGGACCAGAGAGCTGGTTATTACTGGAGTGAAGGTTAAGGTCAGACATGTCATGGTCAGGAGGGTGGCGCTGGAGGTCATAGAGAAATGTCACAACATGTGTCCATGTGTGTAATGTGTGCACATGTTCATCTGTAATGCTCAGTCGGCCCTCGAGGGGTTTCAACTCCCACCAACTTCATCTCAGCCATCTGAACAAACACCAGCCTCTCTCTCACACACACGCACAGGGAAACACTGAGGCTCACTGACCAACAAACTGTCATAGCACAAAGGCTATCATTTCCATTTTCTTAGTGTTTGTACTGTATGTACATCATATTTTATAAAATATATGTATGGATGGAAGGAAGAAAGAAAGGAAGAAAGGAAGGAAGGAAGGAAGGGAAGAATAAAGGAAGAAAGGACACACTTATAATTTATTGCTGAAAATATGTCAAGTATGCAATACAGGAAATGACATGCATGCCAACATCTGCAATGTCTTTGCTGCCCCCTCTCTATCAGTGTGTGTGTGTGACTTCTTGCATTTGGTGCCTCTTTAGGACCCTTTCTGGCATAAACACTGACCTTGTCAGGCCCAGTAGTCCTAATGGAGACTAAAACCTGGTCCTAATGAGGCAGAAACCGATTTATGTGCATTCACAAGTGTGTTCTAGCCTCTGAATATTGGATGTAAATCTATCATGAACTGTTGGGAGGGTTCCCATCGAACACACTTTTTTTCCATTTTGATGCAGAAATGTTGCATTTCCTGACCTTTCTGTGCTAAAACTGCCGCTTGTTGCGTGTTTTACGTCATGAGCTGTTGCATTTTTCCTCCACACATCTTCCTCAGTTTTTTCTTGAAAAAAAGTCATTTCATAATTTGCGTCCCAGACATGAAAGAAAAGCATGGCCCAGTGCCTCGTTTCCCCCCATAAACGAACACACACACGCGCGCGCGCACACACACACACACACGCGCGCGCGCGCGCAGGAAGCCTCTCACATTCCCACAAGCGTAGAAGCGCTTTGAAGGAATTGGATGGAGCTGCCGCGTCTCTCTGCCGTTCAAAGGAATAAAAACGCGTTTTCCGCGCTAATGAACACTGCTCACCATTACTTTACAACACATCAGTGATATACCGACATTTAAATATCTACTTCCTCCTTTTTAATTCACAGAAAAAACAAGTTTTCGGACGCGAAAACCTGGACAGGCTGAGTTTTACGCATTTCGGCGACCAAGGAGGAAAATCGAGGAGCGGGGTTTCTTGTGTTTTTTTCCCTACCAAACTAAGGATATTTCTCCGCTGGGGAATCACAAACGGAACCTTACGACGTTAAATACGTTGGATACGTTAAAGGATTTTCCCTCCGTCGTAATTAGGAGCGCGTTTCACCGCCTTCTTTGTCCTGAGCGCACACCCTCTCCATATGGCGTAAAACGTGCTCTGCGCTGAAAAAAAGACACTTTGGAGGACCACAACTCAGATTTGACCCAGACAAACTGTACCCACGTCAGTGCAGAGTCTCCATTAAAGAACGTGGATGTAATAACGGATTGTAGTGCCGTTTTTTTATATACAGCCCTGCATGTCTCCTGTCATCATAATCCACTCCGGCATGGCGTTTCTCTGGAAGTAGTCTACAAAGTGGAGGATGGCTTGTTACTTTGCCGCAGGTCATAGTCTGATCCTCCTCAGTGCCTGATGGCACAGTGGCAGTGAAAACTCTGTTTTTGTGAAGGTAAGAGCTGAGCAGTGTTTGATCACTCCAACTCCAAACTCTCAGCATGAGACACCAAAGATGACTAAATTTAATCTATTGATTTTCATCCATATTTTGGCAGTATTTTGTTCAAATTTGATAAACAGGGAAGTTTAACCACACATATCAGCCTCTGACAGACTGAGAGTCTATTAGTGCCATGTTTCCAAACAAACATTTTTAGGGCATATTTAATCCTAACATTCCCATACAGTGTGATATTTAGTATTGTATAAAGACTGTGTGTGTGTGTGACATGTTTCAAAATGCCACCATATCCTCTTTAAAGAATCCAGAATTTGAAGTCCTTTTACAGCATATTTCACTGGATTCTAAATCGCTCTGTGGTGTAGTTGCATAACTGGGCTGCGACTGGCTTCCAGTTGAAACATTTAACCTCTGGTTTATGGCGAGAAACTCGATGAATGTGAACCCAGCTCATGCGTGAAAGGTCACAGGTCAGATTGAAGACACAGTGATGCATTTTACACTGAGCAGAGAACCTAAATGACCGGTGCTCTTGGGAGATGATGAAGGTGATTTGGGAGAAACTTTCACACTGAGAACTGTTTCATGTTGTTTTACTGCCACATTTTACACGGAAATGCATCCGAGTTTAATTTGTGAATGATTAAGACGTTGACATTGGACTAATCCACCTTCACGGATATCGCACTAACTGGATAATCCTGTTAAATGACTCTGGTAGGTGAGCAGTCGCTTCAATTTGCCACTCCAAAGATCCCCTTAGAGAAAAATGCCAGCCCAGATTTTGAGCCTAGAGACAGTTTATCTGATTTAAGAAGCCTGTTTGCAGGGGAATTTTCTAACAGCCAAAATTAATAAGAAGAATTCGCTTATTGAAAACAAAGCCTTGGATTGAGATTCCCTACATGGAAACAATCCCAACTCTTCAGTCTGGACACCAGCGCTACAGAGCAGGTGGGAACAACTTGTGCGAGTGACTGAGACTGCGAGGAAGACAGAATGAGTCATTTTGCTCAAATCAACAGGAGTCTCGCTCCAGTACATCAATACACAAACACATGCGTGTCGCTCGAGTCAATTGGAAAGCTGAATTCAAGTGAATTTATTAGCCAATGATAGTGATTCAGTGTGACATGCGCAAGACTTGCATGTATCGTCCAAATAATGAAGGGGGACTAACAAGAGGCTGCTGGATCTGACCCTCAAGTGTTTGCATCAGAAAATAATGTGCAAGGTCAGAGAGAAACACAAAGTGACATATTCTCCAGACAGATGACTCACCCTTCACTGCAAATCTGTAGGAGTAAAGCAATTCACAAACCCTTACTCAGTTTATCCTCGGCTTATTCTTATTTCCGACTGATATAAATTCCCTCTCCTCAATCCGTTCCATGGTTTCTTTGCTCTTTTCATTTCTCGTGTGCCCTCTGAAGTGACGGCCCATTTCAAAAGGAACTTGCAATCAAGTAAAGTGAGCATGAAACAACGTTTAATCTCGTAAACTACATGGCGGATTGCTTTACAATGAGGCTGAAAGCCTCAAAAAAAGACTTCAGTCAGAGGTTTGATTTTGCAGGAGCCACAATCAACCGGATCAGAACTTAATGGCAGCATATTTCATTTTATCAGATTCTGACTCGACTATAATCATGGTAGATGTTATAACCATGACCCTGGACTGTGTCAGTGTGTACACACTTAGTAGCTACAGCATAGTGTACTTCTATGGGTTAGAAACTTACTTGCCATTACATTGATTACAACTATTTTGATAATCAACTAATTTGTGTGAGTTTCTAAAAAAAAAACTAATAAAGTAAAAGTTTGACATTTTGGCTTCTTAAACGTGAAGACTTTCTAGTTTCCTTCCTCCTTACAGAGTGTAAATAAAAACGTCTTGTGTGAAAGCCTCAGATTCATTAACTGGCACCGTGTCAACCGGGAATTCTTCTCAGTACTGTAATTCCTAAACAGTTAATAACTGCCAGATATTGAAATTGAACCTTTTTAGACAATTCTACAGCCATAAAATCAAAACTAATTCCAGGCAGCCTGAATATCATGACAGTCATAAGAGGGTATATAATATAATATAATATATTATATATATATATATATATATATATATATATATATATATACATATATATATATATATTATAATAATAGGCTATTCAAGACTATGTCCATTTTTATATAAAGTCTAAGCAGTAAACTGAATGTGTTTGTGGACAGAGCAAAATATTATAGGACATTGTGATTGTGGATACATGTTGGTAAAACTCAATCTTTTAAGCACCAGAGAAACCTGTCATGTCTCTTGGCAGCATGGTGCACTTCTGCTAACGTTCATCAGTGACTGTATTTTTCTGATGAGATTCACTGGCATGAAATCAGCGTAATTAGCACCTGCTGGACTGGATACAGCACGCCGTTGGAGTCATTGCAACCGTGGTGATAACTTGCCAATTATTTAATTTAAATCCAGCTCTACGAGTGAATCTCTCATTAAGTTCTGGGTCAGCTCATAATTCAGGTGATTCTCTTCGCTCTTTTACTGCTGAACGACTGTGTTGGTGAACAGTTGTTTTTGAAGGCTTTCATTTCACCTTGGAAATGAATCAAGGATTTCATCTCAGCTGTACGTAGCGCCATGACTGCATGGTGCAACAGGTGGTCTTTTTAATTTTGCGGGGAGCTTAATTTTTCATGAATTTATGTCCGGCTTGTGGCCCTGTTGTCCTAGAACATGACATCATAGGCATGTAACCTCTCCCACGCGTAGCATCCATCATATATGATCATTTATATATGATGTTAAAAGATGGTTAAATAAACCTGAATAACTGAAAACATCTGTGTGTGCCTGTGTTGCGTACACTTAAATGACTTTTGGCACCGCCTGACATTTTTTTGCTCACGCAAAGTCTGCAAAACTTTCCAAAGGATCAGGTTTAACTGCCTTAGGAACAAATGCACAGGTTGTGTGTTTTCACCGTAGTCGTCGATTTCTCTCTGTGTGTGTCTCAGAAAGAGCCAAGCCTTTCGTTCATTTGTCCCTTTCTCTGTTTTTGCTGATCGAAATGAAATACAAAATTGCAAGAAACTGACCTAATGGTTGGCTGTTAACCAAGCATCCTAAGGCCAACAGTGATGTGATGTCACAACAAGTGACAAGGAATGCAGCAAAAAGAGAGAATCGCCACATCAAACTGGGAAGAAAGACAAATGTCCAACAAAACATTTAATAAAGAAAGGTAGAGCAGGGATCCGGGGACAGCAGGAGGATCCAGATTGCCGCGTTTGAACATGGAGCAGCATGTAGGCTGTTTCTCTGACGCTGATTCTGACCTCTGCACTCACTGGAAACACAGACACAGATTTCCACTTCGGGGATCAACAAAGTAAATCAGGAAAATGTGTGTCCATTTGAGAAATACTGCTGCAAACTCAATCGTGTGCCGTGAGAAATCAATTTCACAGCTTTGTGTCATATCCAATCTCGTCTCTCTGTTCCGCCTCGCTCGTCACATAGTGTAGCGTAGAAAAAGTTTATTTTACTAATTATGTTAATTGCGACGTAGCACTAACACAATCCCTGTTTATTGTTTGTTTCCACCGGTCATTTTCCAAACACCGGCTATAATTTGACCTCCTACACTCGGCTGCCACAGGAAGGCCACGTTTCTTACACCCTGCAGAAAATCCAATCATGGCAGATTCTGACGAATACACATCCATTTTAGCACGTTTATGAAAAGCTTTAACGACACTTGAGAGTCAGCGGCCAAAAAAGCATCACATCTGTGAACAATAATGTGGGAATGAAAAAGGCAACAATGGATAAGGATAATGTGATGGTTAATGGTTTTTGGCAGGCAACGGCTAAGAGGTTTTCTGACTCTGACTGTAACTACATTTCCTCCCATTGGCCTTTTGGTAAAGCTATTATATACTGACTTAATCTAATATGTACACAATCTGTAGTATAACATAATATGCTGTAGGCCTATTAATTATATTATGAAAAAGCTGAACTATACTATATATATTTAATACCACACTGTCCACTGTGCTTATTGAGAGTGACTTAAGTGTGTTAGAGGGCGAGGGCTGTTATGAATTAAACAAAGCAAGTGTACATGCAGTGGATTTATAGCCAAAGTTGTCACGTTTTAGAGACACATAGTAAATGCAGCGTGATGTCAGTGAAGTGGGAAGTGACACGATATGCAGCACGTGAGCTCGTCACTCACAGCTACTGTAATGCACCGCTCATGTATTCTATATCAGTGCTTAACAAAGTGTGGGCAGCGTGATCCTTGACCTTGAAGGTATCGCAGGTGGGGCAAACACAGAAATGTCAAAATTTGCTGTATATCACAACTTATGGTGGAAATGGCCATCACAGTTATTATGATCAATAAAGATATAATAATTTATAATCATGCACTGGTAATATTTTAATTTCAATGTTGTCTGTTCACCTAAAAAATACCGATGGTGTATATACAAACTTCTAAAGTTTGTATATACACCATCCAAATCACTGAATTGGATATTGCACAGATACAAATGTAAAATCTGATACAATCCAGAAATGACTCAGCACAAATGTGTTGTTAACAGCTTTGTAGTTAGTCATTTTTGTATTGAGTCATTTTTAGAAATGACTCAGCACAAAAATGAGTATCAGTAGATACTCAAGTTTATGTTTAAAAAAAGTGGTTTTATTTACTTTACCAAGTATTATGTTATACAGTCATAACTTTACCTGTTGGCCATTATGTGTGAGGTAAAGTAGATTTAGTACAATGTATCAGTACAGTGTAATGGTGTATAGTTTAATAGTAGTATTAGTATTTAGTATATTATCGTACAACTGTCCCAAGGAATAACATTTCATTACATTTCCACTAATCAGTCTATGAACGTTTTCTTTTCCACTAACCTCAGCTGTGTTTGTAATAATGTGCTTAACCATTCTCAGCTCAAGTGTTTGAGTCTGAACACTTGACAGCCTCTTTCATTCAGTACTTTGTGTTCAGAGTGGTGTCAGGAACAGGTTGTACAGAGATCAGATATTTTTCACTACATTTTTGACTCATGCAGATAACTTCCATTAGTGAAAACTATTTCCATTACTGATGAAGCTGGAGATTATTTTCCTGTTTAATCGATGAGTTACCTTTCAAATGTCTTCTTTTGTCTAAAAAACAAAAATATTGAATTTACTGTCAAACCAGTGAACAATATCTTACCTTTTAGTTGAGGGGACGTGGATTAGGAGCAAAGAATACAGAAAATATTCTCATTTAAGAAGCTGAAATCACAGAATAAACAATTACTAGTAGTTCATTAATAATTCATTAATTAATTAGTGACGCTGGTCAGGCTCAGAAAAACAGCAGGAATTAAGAATCATTTAACAATTCATTCATAACCACCTGAACTAAACAGCTGTTGCTTTCTGACACTAACTGAATCACCTCACACCTGGAAGAGAAGGATGAAGAGAGAGATATTCAGCTGAAACATGCAACTTTGAATTTCATACACTGTACCTTTAATGGCATAATATCCATATTTGACTCTCAGCTCTGTGATATAATGACAGATGACCTTAACTACAGCAGCAGGGTTGTGTTTGTCTCACCAATCCATTACAGTCCAGCTCAGCAGTTAATGTTAATCTTTTTACCCACTATTATTAGAGCAATTTGGCCTCAGTTAACCTTACAAGAACAGTTTATGGCACAGAAACAAAACACCACATAACCCACCCCCAATAACTACAATGGCAGACATAATGTAATAGATGCCAAATTTTTCTTTCCCTACCGAGCTCAATTTTTATCTTCCCGCTCATTCCTCTCTCATTACATCTCTCCTTTCCTGGACTTATCCATCTGTGTCCATATTAGATGATTTATTAGCACACAGCTCTCTGAAGTGGGTCAATTGAAACAAACTTTTCTTTCTCTTCTGGAGTCAAAAAAGTCTGGAGTTTCTTACATGAAGATCAAAGCAGCTCCTCTATTCTCTTTCTCCCCGCCCCCCCTCAGATTCCTTCATCTTTACTCTCCTCCTCCTACCTCACGTCTTTCCATTTTTCCACAGCCGCTTTCCTCTGTCTTCTTCCACTCTCTCTTCGCGGTTTACCACTCTGAAGTGTGACACAAACAAGACATAATGATTACCATGAAAAAAATGCTAATGCATATGCATTAAGCACTCGACAAATTTCGCTTTTAATGCCAAACCTCTTCGCTGCTCTCACCCCGTCTCCACTCATGTCATGAAGTCTTGTTTGTGCTCAATTTCTGGAAAAGAAAAATGTTGACACAATCACAACCATATAGTGTACTTTTGTCATTGCTGTGCACACATCTGGTAGTTGCTATGGAAACATGTCACCTAGCAGCGGCACATGTTGTTGCTATAGGGATAATAGATCATGTGACGCCTCCTATAGATTAGCTTGTTATCACACTACAAAAGGCACCACCGGCGGCGGATTCTCACGCAGGACGTTTCACAGTGAAATCCCTGCTGGGGAAAGACATGATGTTGTAGCGAGAATAATGACACTTGTAAGATGAGTCAAAATGTTTAAATGTCACCAGTAACAGAGAGAAACTGCTTCTTAAATGTTGAGGCAAATTAAATGGTTTTAATAGTGTTCTTGCCCGACTACTGAGGCAAGAAACGCTCAGATAAACAGATGAAGTGAATAAATTATTAATTTCACATTTTTTTTTTTAAAAATATGGGAAAAAACATGGAAGAAATGAGCAAGTTTTGTGTGAAAGGAGGTAAAAGAAAATGGAATATCATTTGATAAGTTCACCCAAAAGACAGTAGACACCAAAAAATGCTCTGGCCTCGAGAGCAGTGATTCCCAAAGAATATCAATTTAGACCCACAGATGGGTCACAGGAGGCTTTTCTGTGGATGTGCCAAATCAATTTGCATCCTTTTACCTAGGATTTATGTAAATATCCTTTAAATAACAAGCATAAAATGAAGTTGTGATTCATTTATGAACATATATCTTGGAGATTCTTTATTCACTTGTTCCAAAACCATATCAGGTGGTACAGAAACGGCAGTGAAACATTTGGCCCGATTTACGTTGTTAATGGGTCGCTGCAGTTTGTCATCTTTACGAGCAAAAGTGGGCACTCACATAAGACGTTTGGAAAACACTGCTTTAGACTAAAGAGAATTATATCAGTGTAAAGCGTGTAGACTGCACATTGTCAACATTAGGAAGCCTTTTAGTGTCTGAGTTATGTGAAGTGGTTTATCATTAGGCTGCTGGTGTGCGTGTGTGTGTGTGAGGACAGCATTTGATTGGTTGTGCGTCACTTGTTAAGTGAAGATGCACTGGGCTGGTTTCTGCCTATGTCTGGTCACCACTGGCAAGAAAAAGAAGAAAAAAACACCTCACTTCTCTTATTATTATTCTTCTCTTATTATCAGGCCTCTCTGACCTCCTCCTGTCTGCTCAACATCTCCTCTCCGTCTCCTCTTCACTGTTTATTTCCCCGATTCCTTTTGTAATATTCGGTTCTTTGAGGTTTCATGTTGGAACTCTCACCCAGGTGTATTAACTGTTGTAAATGCAGTATTTGTATCCTCCTTCCTTTCATAAGCTTATTCCTTCCCTGGTCCTGAGACTCCTGCTGTCATCATGTGTCCTCTCATGTTTTCATGTCACCCCCCTCTCTCCTTCTCCCTGTACTCTCATCCATCCCTTTATCCACTTTCAATAGACTGCTCTTGCAGCACTGTGTGGGTTCATGTTTGACGCACACTAAGAAGTGGAAGGAGAAAATCAAGTAGAGAGAAAGAGAGAGAGAGAGAGAGAGAGACGGAGTGAGCAGGAGGGCAGAAAAAAGCAGATTGGTCGGGTTTGTCCTTGTGTGATTCGCCATCTGTGGTAAAGCATTTCCCTACAGCAGAATTACCAGTACAATGATTGACAGAAAGGTACAGCAGAATTTGAAAAGGATAAAAGTGGCGAGGATAGTGCTTCAGTCACCCTTACTTAGCTCAGTAGCCTCTGTAGCTTTGTGTGATTTTGAATCTTGAAGCAGACTTACTGGTTTTTGAGATGAGGAAGACAGCAAGGGAATGGGAAAAGGGACAGTGACCAAATATGAGAAAATGTAAAATTAGAGGTGGATTATAAATAGATCCATGAGGACACAGGGAGGAGGAGGAGGAGGAGAAAGACAAACAGGGAGTGATGAGAGAGGTGGAGAAGAAGGAAGTAAAGGAGGTGGACATTATTCAGGGTCACAAACAGAACATTAGCAGACAGACCAAGGGTGAGAATGCAAGAGAGAGGCAAGACAGGGACATGTAGGGAGATGTTCGAGTGTGGGGGGAATTAATAAAATAGACAGATGAAGGTCATGGCTGAGTTCTCATTACCATGCTACATCCATTTTATCGCCTAATATGCACACACTCATGCACACGTGCGCAGAAAAACTGACAACACTGTGCAGAAAACTGGAAAAGAAGTTAAATAAGTGCAAATGTTTTACGTCATTTTACTTTCTAAATACTGTAGGGAATTGGTATCTCCAGTGAAAATATTCATTAAAATTCAGCAACCATTCAGGCATTATTCTGGTCATTCAGGAAGATTAAACATTCAACAGCTAATTCAGTCTATTTAATCCTCTTATTGTTAAACAGCACAGTGCTAATGTTCATGTGAGCCCCGATTAATGGACATTTAAGAAGCCTTAATTTGGGTTGTTTGTTTTGAGACTGGGTCCTTTTTAATGACTATTAATAGACGTCTGAGCGGCTGGTGAGCAGGAAAGATTAGAATTAGCTCTATATTTCCTTTTTTTATTTTTTAAATCCCCTCTTTTCATTTAAGGAATGTCTGTCTGTCTGTCCATCTACATCTGGTAACCACATAACTGTCCAAAGGTTGCCTTCACAGTCGACTCTGGTGGTGTTCGGACAAGAAATGTGAGCGATATCAGTCGAAATGTGATGTATCGCGAAATGAACCACTTCCCTACTGTGTTCTCCATAATGGAGAAGTTAATTTGGTAGTAAATTGCACTCTTTTTTTTTACAATTACAAGTTGATTGCTTAAAGAACACACCAGTATGTCCAGTGTCAACTCTGACATTGTTTGGAGAGGAAAGGCAAGGGACCGGGTGTTGTTTTACTTCTAACAAAAACAACAATAACAATGGGACAACAACAGTTTCTCGCTCACACAAACAGGAAAGAGTGCAGTCAACAACACATGCACACACAAACACACAGCTGACATCCACAGTAAACAGACAGTTGTACTGGGTGTGTACTGTTTCGGTCGTTTCTTTGAAAACTTTGAAAGGCGGTGAAAGTCTTGACGTATTTTCCCTGTAAACACAGTACAAACCTCTCAGCTGTGTGTCTCTTAGTTCAACCTGCACGATTATGGGAGTGTGAGATGTACCTTAACATGTAGAGCATGTTGGAGACTTTGACTTTGCTCAAATGCAAACCAACACGCATCCCTAGATAATTTACAGTACATCTGTGCCACAAACACATGGATGTTTGCCTTTGTGCACTCACAACACATGGTGAACCTACTGTGTATTGCATTTTAACCTCATGACTAATGTTTGTCTGCGTGTGTACATGCAGGTTCAGTATGACTGCAGCTGCAGCTGTGTTAACGGGCTTGGCCAAGCTGAAACGCCAAGACTCCGCTCGCTCTCAGCACCGACCCATAACACCCACATCCCCAGGTCTGGGAATCCCTGTCCCAGAAGCTGCCCCAAGGTCATCATCTCAGCCTTATTTACATAAATATAAGATTTTGCTGTGCTGTCTCCTATATACATGCGTCAATGAAAGGTTTTTTATTTGCATTCAGAAAAAGAAAACGACGCACCGATATTGTGGTGGTACGTGGCAGGCTCCGCCTCTACTCTGCCTCGGGGTTCTTCCTCCTACTTGGACTGGTCATCTTAGCGTTTGGGATCGGCATGGCGACACTGGGATACTGGCCACACAGTGAAACCATGCCCTCGGCCAAATCTGCGACTGGAGGAGGAGGAGGCTCTCAGACAGATACTGGTGGAGGAGCCAAATCATCTGGTGAAAGAAATGAAGCCAAGACAGTCCAAGAGGGGGATGAAGCCTTGTCGAGCAGGAGTCATAACGTGCAAGGTAAGTAACAAAAAAATAGGTGATTACGTTCTGGTTTGTTCTCCAAATGTTAAATGGCTTAAAGCTGCCATGTCCTGTGCTTGTAGGTACACCGTCCAAGCAGACAGGGGGCGCTCTAACGCGGTTCCTGGAACAGCATCGTCACTCTGAGCGGATGAAGATGTTTGGGCCTTTCACCATGGGCATTGGGATTTTCATCTTCATTTGTGCCAACGCTATTCTTCATGAAAACAGGGACAGAGAAACAAAGGTGAAGTGGAAATCAACACATCACACGTGCATTTTATCTGTTGTATCGTCTGCCGACTATGTATCTTTAACTGCTGTTACTTTCTGCAACAATGAATGTTTCCACTACTTTCTTCACTCTAGAGTCTTTGCTGTATTTTTGTTGTGTTTGTGTATTTTACTTGCTGTTGTGTTACACCCGCCTGTTGGTCTGAAAGATAATGAAAATATGGTTTGGCTCATGATGGTACCGTTTGGAAAGGGAAAACCTTGATCTGCATTGGGTTACCAGCTTGGGGTGGACAGCAATAGTTGGGACAGCTTTGTAAACAGTCCCAGACAAAATGTCCCCACAGACAGACGTGTTTTCAGGTTTTTTTGGACCTTACAAAGATATACATACCAGTACACACACAATGCAGTCATCCATATTTATCAGCTGTACATAATGTATATGCACATCACATTTCTCCACGCTTCCCTCTGCCCTTATCTCAGGTCCTGCACTCTCATGCGCTCTCCTTCCCTTATCTTATTCAAGTCATTCTCTTTCCTTCCTGTCCAGAAGAGCCATTTAAATACAAACAAACAAAGTGATAAATGCGATATCACACATATTTCCAGATAATCCAAAGACGAATGCTCGAGGTACTAATGATGTATTTCTCTTCTGCACTAGATAATCCATATGAGAGACATGTACTCTACAGTCATTGACATCCATCGCCTCAGGCAGCGAGAGCAAAAACAACACCGCAACAGCGCTTATGCAAGAGAAGTTGGGGATCTCCGTGGATTTGGAGGCGATAACGCAGCACAGCTGGCCAGTAACTCCCTCCTGGCTTTCTCCTCACGAGCAGGAGTCTCCACCGAGGAGGAGGTGCTGTTAGGGGATGAGGAGTTTCACAGACATCGAGAGAAGGCTAAGTTGGATTGTAGCTTTGCTGGGCTGCTTGCCCCGCTCTACAAGGACCGCCCCTTCTGCGGCCCGGGGCTCGGGCTGGCTCATTCTGACTCCATGCACCGTCAGTGGTCAGTGGATGTAGATGCGGAGAAGGGAGGACACCATGCTCGCTCCATCGTGTCCTCCTCCATCTCTGCTTTTACTCTCCCTGTCATAAAACTCAACAACTGTGTTATTGATGAACCAGAGATGGAGGTGATCACAGAGGAGGAGAGAGGAGGAGACAGAGAGAGGGCACAGCCACTGAGCTCCATGGTGTCGCTGGTCGTTCCTGTAGCAACTGTTGCCAAGGCCTCCAAACCACCAAGCTTACACCGTAGTAACTCCGCCTCCTCCTCCCCCTGCTCCTCCATCTCCTCCTCCTCACTGTCCCCTGCTCCGTCCTCTACCTCAGGCTGCTGGCTCTCCCCGGGAGCAGCAAGGAGTGACTTTGGCTCTAACTCCTCTCTGCACATGCTCAGCAGCCACTCCAAATCTCTGGACCTGGAGCACGCCGAGTGCGGGCTCAGCGTGCATCCAGAGCAGCGGAAGCACCCCAGCTGGCCCCGGCTTGACCGGAGCCTCAGTACCCGCAGTAACAGTGGCAACCGGGGCAGCAGCAAAGGCTACATGCGACTGGAGGACAGAGAGGAGCAAGGGGAGCGGCTGCTAGACGAGCCATCGTCCGCAACAGCGAGGCGTGACTACAGTAAGCGTGAGAAGCTTCTGATGATATCGCGGTCGCACAATAACCTGAGCTTTGAACATGACCAGTTTAACAGCAACACGCTGAAGAGAGGAAGCTCCGAGACTCGATTCTGAAAGTGATGAGTTAAAGGTTGAAGACATTTGTGACATATGTTCTATAAACTGCTCTCCAGACAGTTTGAGTGTACAGAGGAAGAGGTGCGTCCTGCAGAGAGGAAATTCAAATGTGGTTTCAAAACAGCAGGCTGCAGAGCAGTGACTAAAAGACCATCCTTCAAAGTAAAGGTTTAGGCTTAATGTCGGCAAGACACTGAAAGGCCTAATGTACCAGGTCTAAAAGTGCTGTTCTGTAGATGACCCTGACCTATGAACTATGTGAGGGGAGCACAAATAAATCTTGTTACATCAGTCTGCTTTACACAAACAGTTTCAATAGAACTTCTTTAGGATCAATACTGTTTCCTTTCAACTGATTTAAAAATAGCTTTTTTTTCCCAAGCGTGACAGAGTTGAGTTCTAGCAGCTGCTCATAAAGGAACCTATTTTATTGAACTGAAACCAGAGAAAGACCAGTTTAATGTAAGACAACAATAACAAATCATACTTCTGTAGCACCTTTGACAACAAAGTGGCTTTATAGGCTGATTATGGTCATTTTTCAGCAACGACAAAAAAGTATGACCACTAAATTGAACGTGGCGGTTCAATTTGTGCATTGCACACAGAGGCGACAAAGCATTTAAGACCAACAGACATAAATATCAGTGGTAAAGAATTTGTTTTCAAGGTGGTTACTGTGTGTCTGTGTTTGTCTGATGATGTTTGTAGATGCAGAAAGTGGGAAACACAAACAGCAAAGTCTGACAAAGTCAGTTTCTTCAATGTGGGAGGGCAACAAAATAGATGGGAGATAAATCAAGCTCCTTGGACGTGTTACACGGGCTGTGTGACCTGTGTTGTCCCGAGGTTACAATAAAGAAATCCTGTGCTTTCTGTAGAAATACAGTAAAAGGTTTTGTTTGTCCACGACTGAAACCTAGAAGTAACAGACGACAACTTGTGGCTTAGTTCACTTGGCTTCACTCAGGATTAAAAAGTCTGTAATTAATGTACTGATCAGTTTGTCCATCATTGACCCTACTCAGTATCAGGGAAACCCCGTCTGTTTGAATAATATTTGTAAACTCTCCAGAAGAGTCTGAATATTAAGAGTTTCACGAACAATTATCACAGATTTTTCCGTGTGTACATTAAAGGTTAAAGTGATGTGTCAAAACTCCAAACTTCTATTTAAGGGTCAGAAACTAGTCTTAAGTTATGAATTGTATCTGACTCATCATTATTTATCAATAATAGTCATCTGAATTGGCCTTGTTTGATACTTTTTCAGCGTGGTGTGATTGAACGGACATTACCACCCAGAGAAATCAGTAGACAACACTGAATGATGTACTCATGTCGCACTCGAGTCTACAATAAACCACAGTGTCCACATGTACCTTCATAAATCCAGGGATTTGTATTATTGTAATATCAGCCCACTCTGTCACAGTTTTGCATTTTTATCTCAGTATTTACCTAATGATGAAGGCTGTGTGATGATTCAGCGTCTGAGCCACCACATAGTAATAACGGCTCGGAGTATTTTATTGTTACATTAGGCATATTCTTATAAGTGCAGCCGCTTCTCTAGTCTGTATTTACAAGCCAATGTGGTGCCTCCATATCGCTCAATGTCCATGTTTCACGTTCTACTCGGTTTGTCAGCTAATCTCATTAAACACAACGTGTAGTGTACGTTCTCTCGGCTGCTTTTAATCCAGAACACACCAGCTCACTGGGCGTCATTCACTGGTAATCTCCCCACAGTTTATGGGGCAATGTCCAACTTTATCCTTTACCAAAATAAAATGTATTTTCATTGAAACATGTTTTGTCCTGATGGGTGTTTTCGGCCAGGGCTGAGTCTCGCTCATGGATTCACTCAGAGAAAACCCTGTAATGCGCTTATCAGGGGTGAGTTAAAAGGAAGGAACACACACACACACACACACACACTTGTTACGAAACGTCATCTCTGACCTTACATCTACACACAGCTTCCCAAATTCACCACTGACTACTCACTCTGTCTCTCTCCTGCTTCCTTTGTCTCCTGCATAGAAAAAGCATAAAAAAAAACATTGGATGACTCACCATCAATTATCATATGTTCTTCAGCTCTGTGGGATGACAAAACACACACACACACACAAACTCATGTATACATATTACTCCTCAAATGCAAATATAGACAAAAGCAGAGACATTCAGTGTGATTAAACAGCAGGAGCTGGTAATGGAACAACAGATGATAATCTTAATGCTGTGTGAAGGCACAGAACAGGCAGAGCAGAGATGGACGACAACATTTGTGTAAAGCAAGTGAACTATAATGACCTCATCCTCTTTAGTCTCCGCGTTGATGATTTCAATATTTAATATGGAGTTAAATGGCAAAATGATTTTCAAAATGAAACATTTGCCGTCTGCGGTTGATTGATTTTAATCACATAATGTTGGGCTGCAGCTGCAGAGAATACAAACCTAGACCTCGTGTCAATTTTGCAGTCAATCCACTATCATTGCAAAAAAACAAACAAACACTATTACTGTAAAGTTTTAAAGCCAACCTAGCAACAGCACATTTTCCTAAATGTGTGCGTTTGCCTCTTTAAGACAGACGGTTAAGCAGTGACAGCACCTGAATCAAATGCTTTCCACTTTGAGCAGAGAAATGAATCCAGAGTGTCTAAATGTAAGAGTCTTTTTTAACAGGTAACATCTCCAGGTCTCGATTCCCATTTTTTTTTCCGAGGAACACTGTGACCAAACAGCCTCTGCACGCTCTGCATCCTCTCAGTGTTTGTTCAGTCCTGAGCCAATGTGTTACGGCGACACAGATCATGCTCATTCTCACCTCTTCAGCTGTGTCCCACACTTCGGCTCGCTGAGGACATCTTTGCAGTATTTTGTACATGTGCACGACCGACTTCTCTTGCATCTCAAATCTCAAATCTCAATGTCGCACCTCATCTCCACCTATTTACTCTACAAAAGCATTATTCAGCCTTTAATGTTCCACATGCTTCTTCAATATGCTCTGTGTCAAAAAACTGGAACAAGCTCACACAACCAAAAACAGCCACTAATATAATAGGACTCCCAACCTCCCAGAGCAAAAGCCTCAGAGCCACCACACGCATTACAGACACAACATCACAAGATCCCACACACCCGCTACACCGCTACTTCACAATCCTTCCCTCCGGACGCAGGTACACAACACAAAGATGCAACAAGGCAGGTTTTTAAAAACAGCCTGATCCCCTCTGCTATAGCAGTTTTAAACAAAAACAAATAGTTTAAGTAAAACCATATACAGACAACAGTTGTTCTCAATGTTGCATACTTGTACATCACCTGCCAAGATTGAGGCGTGTCTTGAGGCAGACATACCTTGAATTAATAGAGAGATGAGTTACTTTTATAAACTTCATGAATGTAATTTTGGTGCAAAGCTTGGCTCATCTTATTGACTGGCTGCATGTCAAAAGATAAAAACAGAGAGTATTACACAGTGGCTCACTGAATATTCATCTTTTTTTTCCCCCAAAAAAACATTATCCTCCTACCTATAAGGCTTAAGCTGAAGTCTGATCTTTGCTGTGCCACAGAGTTCTCCTGCAGTCAAGGTATTAAAAAATACATCAAAGAAAACTGTTACAGTTCCTTAGTAATAATGATAATAATAAAGTATGAGTACTGTGAGTCACCCAGTCCTACATTATTTTAACAAATGGTATGTGTGACTTGTTTTAAATTCATCTTATCTGTATCTTTGTTACAGATAGAGATAGAAAAAGTCATTTTGTTAGCTATGTACTTTTGACATTATGCTTTGGTAGGAAGAAAATAACAGGATAAACCCAGTCCTATCTTTAAAGACCATTTCCTGATCTCTGCTAAGGTCATGAAAGCTCTACCATTTACTCTCTGGGGCAACCTGCTCTTAACTTTTCACATTTCCTGTGGCATCAACAATACTTATGACATTACATTTAAAAATGACTGGGTTTCACTGGTGCCTCACACATAAGCATAGAAGGATACATAATCACATAAAAAGGGGACAAAGATGAAAATGTCCATCAAAAATAAATCCCACCTGATCACATATTTATATCCACGTGAATATAAAAGACCTGGGCCAAAGGTAAGACGTCCCTGGAGAGAGAGAATTCATTATTATTCATACAATCATCCATCTCTTTCCCCTACATCTATAATAACAGCCTTTTATTTTGTATTTGTCGTCGCCGTATAGTGTGTACAACACCTTTGTGTAGCAGCAGCAGTGAAGTGGGCAGTTTACTGACATTATCAGCTAATAAACAGGCTAATTAGTGCAACACATCTGGAGGGTAAAGAAAAAGGTTTTGCAAATTAGCCGAGGAGTAAAGGCTGCCAAAATTAGCACAGCTAATAACTGTGCGTCACAGTTTGAGATGAGCAGCACAAAAACAGGAAACAGTCAGAAAAATATGGGTTTCAACAGTCATGAATACGCTTATTATAGTGTCTTGATAAGGGAGATGACACGTTAAAAGGAGCAATAACTGATTTAAATGTTGAAAGTGAAGTACTTTTATGTGTTTCAGGTCTCTTTCTTTGCAAAACCTGTCATGGTTTCCACCTCGTTGTTATTATGTCATGTTGACCCTTTTCCCATGTTCTCATCTTTTTGCACTGTAACCTGTGTAATTAAGCAGAAAAGTGAGTCTCTCTGCAGTGTGTGTGTGTGTGTGTGTCACCGAAAGAGCTCTGTGGCAATAGTTCCCTTCCGCAAGTGTGTGTGTGTGTTTGTGTGCCTGCTTGTGTGTTTGCACACTTGCTATGAGGCAACAGTGGGGGTGCCAGTCTAGTTGCCATAGCAGCTCGAGATGTGCTCTGGACCCCTGCCTGAGGAGCAAAAATCACGCACTCACTCACTCACTCACGCACAAATTGAGCTCCTACAAACAACGGAAACTCTAATTACCAGTCATTAGATGATGTAAAAAAATAAATAAACAGTACATCGCAGTTGTGATAGTGGGGTTAATCCAACCTCCTGCTGCTGTGTCCCATGTAATGATGGTCAGATCATGTAAGGTCACCAGCGTTTATCTGAGGCATGTGGCCCGAGTTTCTCCTAATAGGAACTAAAATGACGTAGAGTACATTAAAGTACTCTGCCATATACATATATATTTATATGGGTAGAGAGGAGGCCATAGACTGTATATACTGTAGAAATGAACATAGTCTGTTGCAAAACAAATTTCAGTTTCAAAGTCGTGAGATTCATGATTTGACAGACTTCTTGACACTTTTTGAAAGTGGAAGTTCACCGATGTCACTTGCAACCAGGCACCACACCTCTGCACATCTGTCAATCACTGGTGTCCACACATAGGTGCATGCTTTATTGTCTATTTTCCTCTAAATGGGAACTATCCTTCCATCTTCTACCGCTTTATCCTCCACATGAGGGTCGCGGGGGGAGCTGTGCCAATCTCAGCTGACAAGTGGGGTAACACCCTGGACAGTTCACCAGTCCATCACAGGGACACAAAGAGACAAACAACACTCACACCTATGGTCAATTTAGAGTGTCCAATTGACCTAATTCCCATATTGCATGTTTTTTGGACTGTGGGAGGAATAAATGGGAACCAAATGTACAAAATTCACATCATGATCTACCAGAGAAGACGTGAAACAAGCGATAAAGACTGTACCTGTCCAACACTTCCTGTGTTATACACAGTGAGTGTGAGGAGGCCCACTGTTATCATACCTGTTCCATGCTGCTTTGAAATGTCAGCGTGCAGTTTGTAATGTCAAATCCTGGAGACACTGGCACTGTCATGGTAACCTGATGGTGGGAGAAGAAGTTCTTAGTCGTTGTCTTCAAATGTCTATTACTAATTTAGTTATACAGTACAGTGATTATATATAGTATAATGATATAGTGATTCTTGACCTTTCTGCATGACTTCAGCCATTTATATATCACGGATATGTTTAAAAGTGTGGTGGCCCTTACTTATACTATGGTAACTATGGTAAATAATCATAACAAAACTTTTTAAACGTTTTTCCACTGACTATTAAATTGTGGATCCTAATATGCTGCACATGTCTTGAGTCAGATATGCGTTGTGTGATGGACTGTGAATGTACCTCGATACTGGAACATTTCCGTCTGTTTGGATTGTTTCCAAGTGTCAAACAAAACTTTGACTTTCCAGGTGCACACAAACTGAAGACTACCAGAAATGGCCGACACTAAATCTAGTCAAAGGTCAGAAAAAGAATCACAGCCAGTATGTATGAAACAGTGGTGCGTTAAGGTGAGGTCTCCTCCATAAAAGCACTTTATTATATCATAAAATACCAGTTGAGAGAGAGCGAGGGGCAGCCAACTGTTGACTGGTCTTTATTTTACAGCAGTATCAAGTTTATTTGACTGCAATATTAGGATATTTTTTTTTTATAGGCTCTTGCTTAGCAGTAAACCCAAAGCTTAACGTGCACTGTGTGCCGAGGTTAGTGCACGCACACACACACCAGGTGAGTCATCAGTGGGCTTTACATCTGCTTTTTATTCCTTTCTACTTACAGCCTTCATCTTTCCCTTTCTCCACCCATGTTGTTATTTTCTCTCATGTGGTTTCCTCTTTCAATCTTCCTCATTCCTCCCCATGCCCTGCTGCCTCCCTCATCATCATCATCATCCCATCTTTCCCATTCTCATCTCTCTCTCTCTCTGCGCTGCCCGCCTTTTTGTCTCTCCAATGTTTTCCTGCATATTTAATTTTCTGGTCTCTTTCTCTCACTAAATTATACTCTTTCCCCCTGCGTATTCAGTTGTCTCAGCACGAGGAAACAAAAGCACCTAGAAAAACTGTGAGCTCAGAGGCCGGCGACTACATATTCATCAGAGAAGTAATTAAAAATCACTGCAGAAGAGATTGAGACAAACTGTTGACTGTAGAAAAAAAAAGAGACATTCTACACTTGCAGGAAAGGTATCCCAGCAGAAGCTTATGTCACATCACTACACCTGCATGTAAAGATACATGAGATAACCTGATGACATAATCAGGGCTTTATAAAGCTGCTCTCCTGAGCCTCATTACACAGCTGTCTCCACAGGCTCCCAGCACTCCTTATGACATGTCATGCAAAGTGTAACGCCATGTAAGCCTCATTTCATTTATGTCTTTGAATAATGTAATTATTAATAAAGTGTTTATCAGTTTATTTCCTATGCCACTGATAGCAGTGGAAAGAGAGACTTGAGGTAAACTATACGACATTCTGGAGGTGTGTGTTGGTGTGTATGTGGGCTTCTTCTTATTATTATTATATATCCAGGGTCTATAAACCCACTGTGTCGGACTCATGACGGGTTAGTATAAGGTGAGGAATGGGTTTAGACCACTCAGTCAGTTAGGGAATGCATCACTAGTGGGTCTCCACACACAGTTATGTATAGAAGGATGTAATGGACGTATGTGGTCTTCACCTGACCGTCTAAAAGCTTTTTCACAGCACGCACACATCATCATCCCTGTGTCTGTATTCCTTTAACACACACACACACAGTAGTGTACACTGCGGTGTGTAGAACACAATGTACAGTCACAGAGAACGACAGAGACTCTCCTTGTTAATAAAATACAGTGCACGCATGAACTAATCTGTGTGTGTGGGAAAATAATTATTGTTTGTGTGTGTGGTTATTTTTCATCGTGTCACCTCAAATAAGGACCAACTTTAATGGCACACACACAAAGCGTGTTCATAGTTGTGGATATAATTCAGTGTGTGCAACTGACCAATTTACTGAATCTCTTTAAAAGACAAGTCCAATTGTGTGTGTGTGTGTGTGTTTTAAAGGTTTAAATGGCCCCTCCTGGACTTCCTGTCTCTGTGGGCATCATCTGCCTACTCAACCAATCAAGAGGAAGCATCCGACATCGCTCTTAACAAGCCAATTAAATTAGTTCTGCTGAAAGGATCAACCTCAGGGAGCTAACCTCCTCTCCTCCTGCTGATTTTCCTCTTTGCCTTCCTTCTATCTCTCTTTAACAGATATTCTCCCATCCTCCGTAGTACAGCTGCATTGCATATTGCCTCTCGTTCCCTTTGAAGTCGTGATTTTACTGGGTTTTGTTGAGTCTCACTGCTCTCATCAGGAGCATTTCCTGTCACACACACACACACACTGCCCAGAAAGAAACAGCAGACAGACAGAGCTGGTCAACATGAAGCATTTATCAGCTACAGGTTTAAATATTTAAAGCCACAGACCAAACAAAACTTATATTTGTCAGACGAAAAAACTTTGCTTTCAGTAGTCTATACTGGATGCAGATGGAAGAGGAAGAGGGATCCTCTACTCTAAAGCATCTTAAAGCACTGGAGCCCTTGTATATTGTGTATTAGGATTTATCTACACATGAGCATCTAATGTATATCCTTTAAAAGTATATGCACACATTTGGTGGTTAGGGATGGAAGGATAAGATATATAATATAATTCTGATAATGAGAATTGTCTCCGATTTGGTTAGAATCTGGTTACTCTGGTTATGTTTCATATGCATATGGTTATGCGTTATCACATTATCGCTGACTAACAACAAAGACGACGAGCAGATAAAATGAAGCACTGTGTCATGGTACATGATCAGGACTTCAAACAGTAAATGTTATTCACGTAAAAAGCTGCAAAATCATGTACTCACGTAAGAAAAGTCTAAATATTTTATGTTTTTCCAGCCTCTTCTTGACCATAATATGAATTTGTTTCTTTCTGTTTCTTCTGTTTACAAAGATAAATTCAACATAACATTATTAGGTTGTGACAATAATAACTCTGTTCAGTGAGGAAACATCAATAATGGATTGGTGATTTAATTTAGCGTTACCGTGGAGCTGACGCTCGTGCATTGAATGTCAGACGTAAATAGAGTTTGAGAACGAGATAGAGTGGAATTTGTCTTAATCAGTCAGACAGAGAGAGATAATATTTTCACTAACACACACACACACACACACACACACACACACACACACACACACACACACACACACACACACACACACACACACACACGCACAAACACCACAATAAGGGTCTTTAAATAGAGGAGGGCTATGGGTATGAAAGATGAGTGATAGAAAATACACTGTGGTCATCAATACTGGAAAAGCGCTACATAAATACAGACCATTTACCATTTTAAATGTTAACACATATCTTGAGGCTGAAAGCAATGATTGGCTTTCTGTGACATGACTCATCCCGACACGCACAGCAAACATCAATACTGGTGTTTGCTCACATCAGTTACCGTAGCTACAGAAGGAGAAATAATGATAAGGAACGCACACAATGACGTCCCCAAATGTTTACAATTAGACGTACAACCATGATGACTAAAGAAAAACAACTGCTTCACAGCTGGAACAAACGTCGTGGCAGATCCATGTCCATACACTTTGCTTTGACAGTGTGTGGAACTGTGAGCTTCTAGTTCACAATGGAATACATTTAAACACGATTAGTCCACTTTTCTTTCCTCCTTCCTACTATGTTCTATCTCTCTCTCTCTCTCTCTCTCTCTCTCTCTCTCTCTCTCTCTCTGATACACGCACATACACAGAAGCAAACACACACCACTTTGGAAAAAAAGAATGCATATTTGATCTGAAGTCAGTGAGTTATGAATTATACACAGAGCAGCCTACACAGAACTTAAAAGCTGCACTGTGGTAGTCTTTGCATGCGTGTGTGTGTGTGTGTGTGTGTGTGTGTGTGTGTGTGTTAAGAACAGAGGAACAGAAAGAGAGACTGACATATACACACACACACACACATTCCAGGCTCCTACATGTGCGGACAATGTCCAGGTTCAAATGCCACTGTGTAGTTCACACGTCTACGATCTACCTCCATTTTAAACCACATGCAAAATGTCCATGTATCATCTTAACAAGAACCAACGGTGAATAGAATAACTTACTGTATTAGAAATACAAAGACTACTTAAATACAACTGGCTCACCAAAAACAAATATCCATGGGATTTGAAGTGCTTTATAGCAAATTATTTTCAATTCAATACAGATTAAATAAAATATAAGCTTTCTATATTTATAATGTAAATTATAATCCTCCTTCCAGCTGCTTCCCTCCCTGCTCCTGCTGCCTCTTCAGTGAAAAGTAATAACAAGAAATTGAGTGAACAAACTATATGAAAATGACAGACAGGTCTGACAAAACAGAAGAAAAATAGAGAAGCCACAAGCAAAATATATTACAATAAAATCTAATACGAGACAAGTGTGAGCTCTGTGTACAGAGAGAATTAGGTTTCTGCAGGACACTGGGTTTTCTTTTTATTAATCAAAGAGTTGAAAGAGTGGTTCAGGAGCAACAAACGTAACAAAGACGGGAGAAAAACAGGACGGTAATGTTTCCGTCTGCACAGGAGTGTGACGGTGAGTGGAAAAACAAGTGAGGAGCAGCAGATAAATAACACACAAGTCATTTAATATCTCTAGTATCTGTAATATGATCACAGCTGTGTTGTGTCTCAGTCACAGCCCAAGGTTATCTCGATGGGTTTGGGGTTGTTTGTTTTTTTTGGAAAGAAGCGAGGGAAATAATATTCCATGAATGTTCAAATCTCAAAATCATCAAGAGTCGATTAACACTCTCCTCTTCTTGTAATGAGAAACATGTCAGACACGCTACCTCACTGCAAGGTGGCAAACATGCTCACAGACAAATTATACTACAGAATGAGACGGACTTCATGACCTGGTTTGAATTTTTCATTAATATACGAAATATCAAATCTACAAAAAAAGGCTTCTTATTGGAGTATGAATTACAGTGAATCAACTGAACTGTATTTGTGACACTGCTGCATGTGTTACAGTATTAGTTTCGAGTCCTCTTTAGGATGAAAATCCCACAAATGATCCCTCAGCAACTCTCTTTGCTTAAATATAGTTTAAATATAGCGTGAGCTGTAACGTATCGCATCCATCCTTTCCCCCCCCCCCCGTGTGCCTATCATATTCACTTCAAAAGAAAGTCTCTTTTTTCTTCATTAAATTTCACCCGTTTACCTCCCTCCTCCTCCTCCTCCTCCTCTTCCTCCTCCTCTCTGCTCTTCACTTCTCTGTCCTTGCCCGTTCATTTTGGAAAATCCTCTATCACACCCCCCGTTAAGTACACCACTGAATTAGTAATCAAACACACCAAAGGATTAGAGACACGGTGATCCTCTGTGTAATCCCTGAAGAATACTTCCTTTAAGATGATACTTTAACGTGTGTCGTGTTTGTTGTGACTAAAAACAAAATTGTGCCTGGCAAAAGGTGAAGGATGTCCGTGTGTCTATGTGTATTTGTTACCTGTTCAGCATAAACGCTGACCTTGTCGGGACCAGTTGTCGTCATGGAGACCAGAACCTGGTCCTAATGAGGCAGAATGTCATTTCTGAGGAACAGAGGGGAGATTTGAATTGTGGTTAGGTTATGGTTATGGTTAGGGTTAGGCATTAACTGGTTATGGTTACGGTCAGGGATAACGCTTTGTTTAGGTTGACTTAATGAATGGAAGTCAATACAGTGTGTGTGTGTGTGTGTGTGTGTGCGTGCGTGTAAGACGCCTTAAATCAAAGTTCTCTTTGTCATTAGCCAGACACAAATAACTGTGAGGTTGAACGACACGGAGCCATTTTTCACATAAGCAGCTCCAACTATAGCAACAAGAAAAAACTGTTGGATAGAGGCAAGAACATGAAAAAAACTGTTGTAATAATGTGCACTTGTACATGTGTGTGTGTGTGACACAATCTGGCTCATATTTCATCGTTTTATTTGGAGCCTTTTCAGCACGTTCTACAGAGTGTGATCTGGAAGAAAATGTCCTCCACGGCTTGCTTTACATCCAAATACAGTGAAACATATGTTTACATCTATTTGTGGAGTGTGTATGTGTGTGTGGTTACTTTGGTGTTAAATAACCAGTGAGGCGTTTGATACGGTTTCTTTGTGTCTTGTCCTGATTTTGTGTGACACTATGCTGCTTTCACGTCCAAACGCATAGATGCAATCGTTAAAGCAGCTTATAGTCTTTTTTGTCTGTAGGAGAATGAAATGAAAATGAGAATGTACTGACCGGCGTCACTTGCAGAGACTGAAATGGCTCCATGTGTCCTGGAATCAGAAGAGTGGAGTGCATTACACAAGCAGATGTGATTTCAAATCAAACAGAATACGGATCAAGTTCTTTTCCTTGCAGCAATTGCATCGTCATTGTGGTCATGCTCACTTCAAGCACTGCTACACGGAAATACATTATACAGCCTGCTTTTGGGATTGAATCGTCTTTAAATCTTAGTTGTAGTTTCCATAAAAAAAAAACATGCATTTTTAAGAAATGTTTCCAAACCATCATGTCAAATGCTATCAGGGCCAGAAAGATGAAAGTGAACAGAAAGAGGGAGCAGCCAAAGAAACTGGCTAAGAAGATAAAAGAGAGGGAATAAATGATAAGAGTAGAACTGAGAGAGGCGAGAACTAATCCCATTTTCCATCTTCCTCGTTTTTCTTTTTTTAAATCTCTGCTTTCTTTCATTATAACCTCCTAAACTCAGCTACCAGACCTTCCTCCTCCTTCTTCTCTCTTATCACCCCCACTCCTCCATTTTGTCTGAGGCTAAACGACCCCACTCAGTATCAGAGCATCATCGGGGAGTGAGATAACCTTTTAGTTTATCCTTTTGATCTCTCTCTCTCACACACACACACACCCTCTCTTCCTCCCTCTGTCCCTCTCTCCAGTCCCTGTGTGTGCAGATTATTCAAATTTTGAATTTGAATAAGACTTTGATTACAAGACACTTGATTTCACACCTCTGCTCTCTCTTCCTCTCAGAGACACTTTATTTTTTGGGTGAAATAAAACTAAACCTTGTGTCCTCTCGCTCTCTCTCTCGACAGACTATATTCTCTGACCACACAGGTGCCTCAGCAAATTGCCAGTGTCAGATAAATATTTGAGTTATTGCGGTTCTTGTTGGACTTCATCATCTGCTCGTCTCTGGGCAAAGAGCGTGGGTTGGGACTGTTTGCCGGACGGTTGCTTCAGCTCCCTGGGGTGAGTCCCTGTCGTGTGCTGTCTAAGACACTCACTCATTCATCACCACGATGTTGTTGTTTTTTTTAATTCAGCCTCAGTTTGTATTGCCCTTTGTAACAGATTCAAAATGCAAAGGAAAACTTCAAACACAACAATACCGAAAGATTAAAGGACAAGAGTGTGGAATTTAGTGCCATTTAGGAGTGAAGGAGTTCAAATAGACACTTAGTTCAAATGTAATTCTGTATAATTTCCATACGGTCATTCTGAACTGTAATTAGAATTCAGCACAACATATAGGCAATCTGATGAAAATATTTTTTTCCCCCCTTTTTCACCAACTATAGAAAAAAACATAAGCAAAAAGTGCTCAAAAGTTTTTAAATCGCATTGATTTTGTGAAATTTGGAAACACGAAAAAAGTTCACTTTGCTTGTTTTTGTGACTTCTGCACAATTGTCGCTACTATAAAATCAATCATATCTTTGACTCAACAACACGTGACCTACAAACACACTGGATGTCCATATAAGGAGTGTGGGTGTACCTGCGGCACAGATCTGCGCCGTGTGAGCACTAAGGGTTAAAGTGGGTGGGGTCGTCATAGCACGGCTGTGCGAAACTGCTGTGATGGTGTTTAATATGCGACACAAACTAGCAACAAGCAAAGCAGTTGTTTTCAGTGTACTGTAATCATTAGAATCAGTTAAAGGTGACATAGACCGGAAGCTCCAATTAACGCTGCGTTTGTGTGTGTATCTGCGTCATTACCTCGTTTATGAAACCCTAAAGCTTCAGAACAAACAGTTCAGCCACTGCTGAGAAAATAGTGTTGTATTGTTTTCCCGGGCTCTGCGAAGCGGATCGGCACTTCCTTAATTTGATGTCGTCATCAGAAATCCTCACCACTCCTCTCACCACCGTAGCGCCTCCCGGTGCGGGCACTAGTCCGGGCACATCCGGTTGCGTACATTCAACCGCAGAAGAAGAAGAACTAGTCTCGTTGTAGCTGCTGAGATGCAGAGCATCCACCGTGCCAGAGGGGGAGCTGTGTATCTGAGAGCTGGCCTATCTATTACGTGACTTCCAGGTACCTGGCCAATCACAGGACAGTGGGAAAGCGCTCGTTGGCTGGCCAATCACAACACAGTCCACATTCTGGGGGTGTGGTTTTGGTCTGAAACAGCGCGGCTGACGAGAGCGTCAGTGAGGAGATATTTTGATCGGCTCGTTTGCAGCGATTAGGAGGTTTTTATTCATGAAAAAAAAAGGTGCCAGGTACTATCCCTAATGGAAAAGCAAAAACAAAACGAGTTGAGCCGTGCCGAGTCAGACAGAGCATAACAATAGTTTTATAAATATAGTATCGATGCATAAAATGAGTTGATAATCTTCTTATTCAGCAACCTGAGCTGCCAACTGGTCAGTCCAGTGTGTTTTATAATTATTGTACTTGTGTGTGCAAGAGTTGATTATGGAGTAATCCTGTAATTTACTGATAACAAGTTAATCCCCTCATGGAGACAGAACTCTGTGTGCTTCTGTGTTTCTGTTGCTGTTGGTAAAAACATGTTGCTCTCAAATTGGACAAGTTGCCATGGCGATAAAAGAACAGAAACCCAAATTATCAAAACACGCCACTGATTAACATAACTGGAAAGTTTCTGGTACACAAAAATCTAAATTTTGAGTTTTCTGTGAACACACGCACGAGCAAATGATTTCAGGTGGATCAATATATGCTACCGACACAAAGTACAATGGTACAGTAAAAATATTAAGTGATGCTGCTCACTCATAAACACATCTTTTTCTCTACAGAGCAAGTGATGAGCCTTCTTGTGTTCTATTGGCGCATAAAGATCCAGTGAAAGTGGGCAATCCAGCCAATAATTACAGTCTAATGTTTACACTGGGAGACATTTCTGTAGCAACATGAGTAATGCTCCTGTTAACATTAGAGAAAAGTGTGTAAACACACACTGTGGAGACGTGTCAGTGAAGAATATCGTCTGTCCTGCATCACATTTGCTTTGAATCTTATTTTTGTTTCTCGCTCGAGTCATTTAAGACACAGACTCATCCATGTACAGTACATCTCTCTTTTTGTGTTTGTGTTAATATCTTTTCAACCGTCTCACGTTTCCAGCTGGAACAATATGGCTGTAACGTTCACCTCCAACTCGACTGTAATGAATCACACGGAGTTTATCGTATCGGGTTTGCAACTCGGACGTGGAGATTAAAGGATGAAGCCTCCTCTCTGCTGTGAAGGAGCATGAACATGTGTGTTACAGCCTATACACACACACACACACACACACACAGGAATGGGCCTAATACGGACCCTTACTGTTTGTGTGGGTAAACACCAGTAAAAGGATGCCACTAGCCACTCTTATGTAACAACCCTGTTGGAACTGATGCTAAATCGTTGCCATAGCGACCAAAATCCCCCCACCCCCCCCACGGCCACAGAGTGTTGGCCTCTGGCTCTGCTTTGTTATTCTCTGCTGGCACCTGTTCTCCTCTCCATCCTCTCTCTGTCTTATATGTCATTCCATTGGACTGTGCTGGAATGAAACAGGCGAGACACACGGTCTATGTCACTGACTTTCAGCTGCTTTCTTTTTCACCTCCCCCCTGTGTCTCATTCCCTTGGGTCTCTTTCATCCCTTCTCACCCTCAAACCCACCCACTGTGTCTCTCTACCACTTCAATTCCCCCTCTGTCTGGTCGTCTCTTTGCCTTCCCCTCATCCTGTCAAGCCAGCTCTTTGTAAACAGCATTTTAATTAACAGATTAATAATTCTTAACGGTTTCTCCCTCTCCTCTCCTCTCCCTCTGCCCCTGCCAATCTCGCCGTCTCTCAATCTCCCTGACTGACAATGTCTCTGTGCTGGGTGACAAATATTTTTTCGAACTGCTCTGCATTCTCTTTCTTCACTTTCATCCCTTTTCCCTCTCGCTCTGTCTCACACTTCCACCCACCCATGCTCTCTAGGCTTTTCAGCACATTTTGCTATTACCAGTAAATAATGGACAGCTTCATATTCCTACTTTCCGTCTCTCCATCCATCACATTCGGATCAATCTGTCAATCTTGTATTTCACGACTGATTTCTCACCCTCTCACCGTCTCGTCTTCCTTCTTCACGCGAGCTTTACCTTCATGCGTCAGCATTTCTGTCGGGGAGAAAAAGGTAAAAGAGAAAAAAAACATGATGTACTACATGCACAGGAGGAACAACTAAGTTTTTTTTCATGCAATTAGTCTTTACCTTCCTCTCACTGCTGGCTGATTCCTGATTTTCTTCTTCTTCCAGCTTCTTCTGGCTCTTGTTTCATCTTCACAAACTGTACACACAAATACCATGGATCAAAACACGTGAGGGCATTGGTCAGTAGTAAAGTATCAATAAACATCTGGACACTATCAATACACCCCCCCCCCCCCAACCATCCCTTAATAATGATGTCGCTGCCGGAGTCAGGTGATTTAATGTGTTTTCACTCTCTACTCTCTTAGTAAAATAGAATCACTCATAGCTATATGAGGTGCACTTGTACAACAGCACTGCTTTATATTCTACCTTTACAAAGCTTCCATGTGCAATTTCTGAGTGTTTATTTACACTATACATTTATTTTGCAAACTAACATCTAGTTTGTGTTTTTAATTCACATTTTTAGTATAGTGTGAATGTATCACACTACAGCATATAAGTCAAGTTACATGCAATAAGTCACTGAGGATTGTAGCGTCTTTGTCTTGTTTTAAAAAAATGTTCCTCTGCTGCTGCTGCTGCTCACGGGCAGATTTGCTCCTGATCCAAATGATTTGTCGACACTGTGATACACTGTAGCAGCACAAACGTCTAATGTTTCAGTTTCAGAGTCGTCCTCTAGACACCCGCACCACGTCTGCGTGTGTGTATGATCCCGAAACTTCTGATCTCAGAGCAGATGTTTGAGGACAAAAAAAAAAGAAGAACAAAGTAACAGTGAATTCAAGAAGATCAAAGACTGAATGGCTGTCTCCAGATATTTAATCACGCACAGAACTACATTCTTGATGTTTTTCCCAAGCGAAAGCAGCTCGTCAGAATACAGAGGTATTTAAAAGTCAGCTTTTCATCATAATTTGCAACAGTGAGTGCAAAAAAGTACACAAAGACTGTCTACCTTTCCTCAGTGAGATGTCCAATTACAGCCGACATGAGGCTAAGAAGGAACATATGACCATATAATACTGGAATAGTTTTGTTTTCTTGGGGTTTTGACCGCTTGACAGCAAGAAACACAAATCAATACGCAACTTCCTTCCTTCCTGATGCATGCAGTGTCTTCCCGAGACACACGCTGCATCATCCTGACGCAGGAGAAACTCAATTATATTAAAATGTCATCTTGTATAACTAACTCCAGCCGGCTGCTGTGTCTCAACCCTGAGATCTAAGATTTTTTCATTGTGAAAAACTGATGTCTTTCGTCATATTTTGCACTTTAAATCAAACGTTTGATTCTACAAATTTCCACACCATCTTCCACAGTATATTCTAGTGTTATAAGTCCAACTTTGAGGACAAAACAGAGGAAAGGCTCATTTATATGCTACACACACGAGAAAAAATCATTCTATAATGTGTGAAAACAACTGCCAATGATATAATTTATCGTCATATTTAGTGCTAATACAGGAATCAGCAGAGTAAAGCTGTATGCTAAATTATAAATCAGTTCCTATGTTGGAGGCTTCTACAGAGAGTCCAGCATAAGACCTGGATCCAGAAGCATAAATTCACCTTAAACCCCTGATGCTTTTCACCAACAGCATCTTTAATGAAGGTCTTTGGAGTCACAGAGGTTAGTGTTTCTCTCCCTCGTCAATACGCATCAATATCGTGGCGAGTTCACACTTAGCCGAGTGTCAGTGATTGTAGGTAAATGTCACACACGTCTCGCATGATGCCGGAAGCACCGAATCTCATTAACAAAGTACTGGTAACTATGGCAATAGGCATCTAACGTGAACCCCCGAATGTAACTTATACTCAAAGAAAGGCCGAGAGGGTTGCTATGACAACAGGAGGGGAAAACAAGAGCAGAGAAAGTTGAAGCGGTTTCCTTGAAACCTGCATACATTCACTCTCTCTGAGTACTGACAAGACGGATCAGAGAGGACTCAGACGAAGAGGCCTTTTATTGTCTTTATTGGCACTCTTAACAAGACACAAGGCAGATCCTCTTGAGGGAAAACAAAGCGTGGCTATAAAAAACTATAACCAATGGGGAGCGCAACGCTCTTCAAAAGAAACGTTGCGGATCTATAAACGCGGAAACAAAAAATCACTCCGAAGAAGAAACAAAACTCAGACTATGGTTATCATTAAAAACTTAAACAGAAAACTCTCCAAACGGAGGAAAAACAAGGCTCTAAGCACTTCAAAACGAAAACAAACTCAAAACACAATCCTACTGATTGGCGATCTATAACTAACTAAGAACGAGGTCAAACACAAAACGCAATCTAAATGATTGGATCTACTCAGTCTAACTAATAAAACGTAAGTCACAATCCTAGTGATTGGAGTTTCCTAAAAAGCTGTGAAAATGAACAAACAGAAAATCTCTCCCAAGGAGGAAAACAAAAGAGGCTATAAATCTTAACTAAGGTATTAACTTACAGGCTATGCTAAGAAAACTTACAAAGGAAAAGCGTCTCTCACAAAGAGGATCAAAACTTGTGGCATCTGTGGCTGTGACAAGGAGCTCGGGTGATCAGGCATGGGCTAAAACACACTGGCACTGACACAGGGGAACAGAGAGTTTTTAAAGTCCACATGGCTTAATTGTCAGCAGGTGTGTGTAATCAGGGCCGGCAGGCCGGCAGAGGAGGGGGCGGGGCAAACTGCCGGAGTGACAAGTACATTCTGGGATGGTTGTGACGGCGCATTTATATGAACGCTTATAAAGAATAAACTCTGAACATGTTTATTCATTCTCTTATCTCAGATAATGTAACTTCCTGGAAACATCTTCACTTTTATTTCTCAGACATCTCTGTGCAACATTCCACATTCTGTCTCTAACGACACGTTTATATGACTTGTGTTTTCTTCTGAGCGTAAATGTACAAAGCGACATCTGTGCTTCCTGTAAAAGTGTTTTGGACGGCTGTATCATCGACCGCCGCGAGGCCTGCGTATTATTCCCTACGGCGTGTGCAGCAGACGGCTGTCAACTTTGTGTGCGCTAATTAGAAGATAAAGTAGTGAGTAAGTGTCTCCCTTCATCTTTAAATACTGCAGTGGAGAGGTGTTATACGTTTAAAACAAAACAAAAAATGACAACATGTAATTCACTCAAACAACTAAAAACAAATGTGAATAGGTTTGCTGCAGATCAAGACATACACCAGATACACGGCAAAACCAAAAATAAGCTCCTCTAATGAAAAAAGATGATCTTAAGGTAAGAGATATAGTAAGTTGATTAGGATAAGTGAATTTAGAACAAGGATGGTTGGACATGAATTAATTAATTTAGTCTCAGATTAAACCATAAACTACATGGTCAAGTCACATGGGGTAAAACGTCATTTATTTAGAATATAATGTATTATTAAACATTTCCTTGAGTTTCTTTTCCTAATTTGACTACGTGGATGAATAAATGTGTATATATATATATATATAAATATATATATAGAAGAGCAGTTAATATCATTAAGGGACCAGCAACTCTTTATTATTTATTTATTTTTTTATTTATTTAAAATTATTGAACCTTGATCAGTTAATCATCTCCGTGTTTCATTTTCAGACTCAAGCTGTTTGTTTTTTTTCACTGTGGTCTCACAATGAACAGAACAAATTCATTATTTCTTGAAACAACAGCCAGTGGCACAGTAGGCATGACTTGAGCTGCTTAACGTGGACCTTGAATGAACTTTAAATCTGCTTTGAAATCTTAACCTGCAGCCATGTATCAACCTCTGCATGTAAATGGTAATTACAGGCAGCTAGAGAGTAGCACAGTGAAAGTAAAACATGTGGCTACATCCCATCTACCTATCTATCTACTACATTTACATTAACTTAATCATTCTTATCAGCCACCATGACACCCTGCTTTTACTTTAGGCCATTATTAGGTTTTTTTTCAGAATTTAAAGAAGTTAAAAAAACTAAAATATTCAGAAAAAACACATGTTTACCTGAATGGTCATGTGATATGTTTTCAGCTCTTAGTATTAATGAAGATGACTCTCTTATGCTCTTATCTGCTTCCTTTACAAATGACCACATTTAAAACTGCTGTTTGTAAATTCTTGTTATTTCTTCTGTTGTTTTAGATGTTATTATTCTGCCTCTGTTTGGTATTCGTGAAAAAAACCCAATGTGCCATCACATGTATGTTGCATCCTTCATCTGAAAGAGAGACGGAGAGAGTGAGTGTTTGTCTACACAGCAGAAGAGCAGGTGCATCATCTAACTGCTCAAGGACCAGGTTTTTGAGCAGCAATATTCACTTCTGTGGACACTTCTCTGTGCTTTCAGTCGTACTCCAACCTGTCTTAATGTCGCTGTTGCCTCCGTCTGCCTCTTTCCTAAAACACTGCATGATTTGCAAAACACTAAAGCAGCACTGTATGAATGGATTCATGATACGGGTGAGACATTAATCCTTATATTTACATTTACATTTAAGCATTAAGCAGACGCTTTTATCCACAGCGACTTACAAAAGAGGAATAAGGGACATGGAAGAAGTATTGGAAGGAAAGAGTGACAGAGGGTGAGAGTGGAGAAGTGGATCCAAGTGCAGAAGGAGATCATGCAGGGGAGGGAGGGGGTGAAAGGTAAAGTGCTAGGGCAGAAGATGCTCTTGGAAGAGCTGGGTCTCCAAGAGCTATATATATATATATATATATATATATATATATATATATATATATATATATATATATATATGTGTATGTATATATATATACATATACACACACACACACAATGGAAAAAAAATCACAATTAGATATGTTACCCAAACTATTTAGGCCTGCATAAAAACACTCAGTATAGTATCTTTCCCAGAAAGAAACTTCCTACAGTAACTAAGAAGAAGCTCTGAAGAGATCGATCCCACAGTGTAACATTCTTCCATGTGACCAATCAGCATCCTTAACATTCTGCAAACAACTACAGTCCAGTCAGAACTGACACAACTGTGAGTCAGCACAGAGTTATTAGGCGTGGTCTCTCCACCGTTTCCTGTTTCCTACCAATTAGACAGAAGCTCTACGATAACACGCAGTCAGGAGAGAATGGAGTTGGTTTCGACACACAGGATGAGTCTCCGCAGAACTAACACACACACACCGACCACATTTATCAAAGTGAAGTGCCAAAGCAGCAGACAGACAAAAAGATGAAGCTGAATTTCAAAACAGAAACAAAAACAAGCCTCTTAAGAGAGAAAGTGCTGAAGGCTGACATCAAAGGATGAGATCTTAACCTAAACGTGTGCCTCTTAACCTCCCTGAAGCAACAGCATCTGTTCTCAGTAAAATAAAAACTAAACATTTAAAAAGTGTGGTGCATTATTTCACTTTCGCCTGTGTCATTTCCACTACTTCCATGAGAGTTTCTGCAGCAGCGAGTGAATCTGACTGCGGGGCTTGTCAGCTGTGACAGATCTGCTGTCATCTGCTGCGGCTGTAGAGAAAAACCAAAGGTTTTGTTATTGATGTTGTTCTTGTGCCACATACCAGAGGTATCCGTGCAAAATTCCCTCTGGGCATCAGGGGAGCAAACCTATCGGATTCAGAGGAAACACTTCATCACTGGAGTAATGGCTGCTCAAAGGAGATTTTCCACAAGATCCTAAATCAGAGTTTTACTTCCTCCACTTCCCTCACAAGTGTAAGAAATGTCTCAACAGTCACGTGTAATCAATCAAACTGTTGCCTATTCTGTGACCCACTGTATCGGTTGAATTTAACGGAATATAAGGAAGTGTAAATAAATTCACAGACAGGAACAAAAATAAAATCGTATCAAGCTGATGATAAAAGCAACAAAGAACTTGCCGTGTGAACCTCAAAAGACACGTCAGTCCTTCTCTCACACAAGATAAAAATAAGATCCATCTACTGATCAATAAGTGAGTGGACACACACGCAGTCAATCAGAAAACACACAAAAGCGCACACTCACACACTCCCAAAATAAGCCCATTATCTCCTGATCAATCAGAGAATCAACAAAGCCAATCAATTCTATTGATCTTGTTGACAGCGTCACTCAATTAGCCAGCACTTCTCACCAGCCTGAGACAAATTATAGCCATGATTTTATCACCTTAAGCCTCCCTTTTTTTTAATCTCCCATGAGAAAACACTGCTGGTGTGTTTAAATGAGTCTGTGCCTGATGAGAGGAGTGATGTTGAAATCTGAGTAAATGAGCACACACACACACACACACACTGACTGTTCTGCTGTGCCAGCTCAGAATTAAATGTGTTGGCTGCAAATGAACAACAGCAGCAGCCTCTTGATGTGACGAGAACATGACATGCTTTCAATTTAATATTAGCATATTAGGATCAAAAATATGGTTTTGGAGATACTTAACAGTTTATTCAAACGTGGACAGGACAGGCGTGGAAACAATCTAGTTTGTACACCGACACAGAAATGACCATATTTACATATTGTTATATCACTGGCTTTATAAGCACATTAATATAGGGTTAAAAGACATAATAACCGCCAACTATTTTGATAACTGATTAATCAGTTTGAGTAAAACAAGCCTTAATATTTTCAGGTTTTGTTGTTCCTATAACAAAGAAATATTTTTGGTTTGTGTACAAAACAGAACAATTTTCTGACATTTTCTGGACCAAACAACAACTCGATGCATGGACAGATAAATCAGATTAACTGATCTGTTGATTTATTGACAGAATAAGATGTTATTTGCAGCTGTACAATAAAAATTAGCTGGAGCATGTAGTGGAAAAGCAACCAAAAGTAACAACAACAACAACAAAAAGATGTGTGTTGGCAACATATCCTGATTTATTGTGATACTATAAACAAAAAAAATAATTTAACTAATTTTATATCTTTTACAAAGCAAGTTTTGAGAAGAAGCTATCTCATACAAACCAAACTGTATAAAATGCAGAGCAAAGTTGCAATAAAAGATAATAAGCTGCAGGCGCTGTGGTATTTTAATAGCATCAGAATGCCATAATCCTCTCTGTCCCACCACAGTTTCATAACGACATCAACATTTTTCAACTGTTTCCTTTAAAGTTCATTCATTTAAAGATCTTGGTCATTTTCCCACCAAGCTCGGTTCAACTCCATCAATGCATTATCGAGTTATATTGACTTCCTTTGCACACGCCCACAGTGAAACCGTGAGGATTTAAACTACTTAACAGCCGTGTTAATTAAGCAAACCTGAGGTTAAAGCTGGGATGATCGATATTTTCACAGCAGCAACAGTTTTCCTCAGTTCATCCTCTTTCATTATTTGACTCACATTCTGAACTAGCAGCGACGGAAACATAACAAAAGAGACAGGTATTTCCCTCAGGATCGTTGTGGAGACAAAATGTTGCTCCACGTCTGTGGGAATTTAAACAAGTCTGGAAAAAAAATAAAAAATGAATTCCAGCTGGAAATCAGACTAAAAAAAACAAAAGGTCTGGTTTTCAGCTTTTGATACTAAACTGTGTCGTCATTCCTCAGATTGTTGCGACGAACCGGTCAAGGTTAAAGCGATGGGTTTGTTTTTAACCTGATCAGCACTGACACAGATCAAGAGCAAACAGAGACACAGCATAGACAAGAGAAACAAAACCGGGGTTTGAAGATAAGACAATTAGACTCAGATTTCCATTCAAAGAGGCACCAGCTGAGAGAGAGGGAGGCAGAGTGTGTATGTGTGTGTGTGTGATTTATGACAAGAGTGTGCACACAAGGTCTAAGGTTCAACAATCAGGCCCCACAGGTGCACACAAACACACACAGGAATTTAACTATATCCCCATTTTCATCCTCACACACACACACTATAATGTGTAATAATCTCACACACACACACACACACACACGCACACGCAAACACGAACACGCACACACAGGTTTCTGTGATTTCAGAGGACATTGCACTGACTTGCATTCCTTTCCTGGGGACTTACTCTAACCATAACCCCATAATTACTAATGTCCTAATCTTAACTCTGATCCTAACCTAACCCTTACCTCAGCCTTACTTTAAAACATAGTCATTTACATTATGGGGACTTGATTTTTGTCCCCACAAGGAAGACAAGTCCCCAAAAGTGACTGTGTAAACAGATTTAGGTCCTCACAACATAAGGAATACCAGGCCACACACACACACACACACACACACACACACACAGACAGAGCTAATCTTCTTAGTAATCACAAGGTTTGACTGTTGGAAGAGAACAAAGTTCACATCACCATCAACACCAACAGAGCCGGTGCATTTGCCATAAAGTGAGAGACACTCAAAGAGAGACAAACACAACAGAATCACAACCTGTGGATTACTTGACCACCTTCTACCTTCTAAACAGTGAACTATGATGTGACGCTGAATGTCGTGGACGTGTTTCTGTGCTGTTGCGACGCAGACCAGTGGAGGCCATTTGACATCAGAGAGGACAACTGTTGGGACAACTATGCAGTAGCTCACTGAGACGATTTAGCAGCCACCTGCGAGTTCTTCCCCATGTTCATTCAAACCTAGGGGAATTTAGGGGAACCTGAAACCTGTAAGTTTACATTTATGTATTTCTAATAAATGTTGTGTTTTATAAACAACAATGCTGTTCTTCTTTTTGGACTTTTCAGCAAATATGAGTATTTTCTCTGCCATGAGATAAGTTCTTATATGAGCCTGAAATGTAATATTTAGATTTTAAACTATTCTCAAAAAAACTTAGCTACTTGTTGCTAATGTTTAAGATGAGATTTTCAAGAGTACACTATGCGACGTTCACCTGTTGTTTAGTGTTTAAAAACTAATGTTAAGTCATATTCACTGTATTGTTGCCACACATGTCCTGGAGGAACAGCATAATAACAGCACACTAAATAAAATGCACTGTGTGCTTGGAGTTTGAATCATTGTTGGAGATGTTAAGGATAATCTGAATATTCAAATAAATAGATGTTGGGATTATCTTCTGGTAAATTTATTCACTGAAATATGTCATTATTTTGTGTTTAATGCTTCAGTAATTCTGACAGACAGACAGACAGACAGAAACGCCTCTTTTGTATAAGCGTAGTATTCTATTTTTACTGCACTACACACACTGGTGACATGTTATTGTATAGAATAAAATGATTATTCATAATTTGCAGACATATCATTTCACTGCAGAAATAAAGTGACAGCTGAAGTGTCTTACTATTTTGATTTGGAGACATTTTTTTTCATCTGTGATTGCCATTATTAGCACTTCAATGAATATTAATCATTTAATATAAAATGATGTATCATAATCTGCTGCATGCAAACGTGCTTTAAATTGTGTGAACTTTTATTAAGAAAACCCAGTCTCCATGGGGTAGAATCGCGTCTCACAATATGGAGGGACAACACAGTGAATGAGATGCATTACTAGACCTCTCTATTTTATGTTGATACTTCACACACAACAGTGAGGATGAGGTGGAATGATGGGACAACATTAACGCGTGTAAAAGAGGCTTATGTTTTATGCACAACACACATTGTGCATAATCTACACATCCAAAACCAGCGACACAAATCCAGCTTAGTCTTCATTTAGAAACCTTACAGTTGTGAGTCGTTTTGTTGTTGTTGGTTTGATTATGATATTATACACTGCGTTTCATCTTGGTGAATTCACCTCTAGTGCAATGTTGTTGTTGCCGTCTGTTTTAATATGAAACTTATGACTTCCTATGTGCAGCACAGGAATGAGGAATGTTGTCGTACAACACAAGATCTAAATGCTGCTATACTGAGAAACGGAGAGAATCATGTTAAGGTGATAGGCTTCATGAGAATCGCGTGAACTCTTTTGACGATGGTTTGAATCTCAGCTGCATTTGTTGATAATTAAAAGTTACACACTATGGATTTGGAGTGAATATGAATTTTCACTGGGATACATGATGTGATGTGTCAGGTACCTGTCTGTATTATCACGTGACACCTTCTCTCCCCTCTGACTGTGCTCTTCCATGCAGGAGCAGTATGGAGGTGCTCAGTGGCCCCTGGGCTGATTTGGCTCTGCTCCTGCGACAGACCGTCACGCAGACAGACGGACAGACAGACACCTTTCTTCCTCTGTGGATCTTCGGTCTGCTGCTCTTCCTGTCCGTCTGTGTGCTGCTGCTGCAGCTGATTATCTACCTCAACTGGAAACTCAGACAGGGTAGGCATGTTATTAACTTTTCATGTCAAGTTCATGTCCAGACCACTCGCTGTGTTCTTTTTACACTGCTGCTGCGCAGCTAAAATGGATAATGTGAAGAGGGGTCACTCTCCAGGGCCACACATACTATAAATATACACATGCACTCCCCTGTCAATGTGGATTTCTGCATGGAGGTGTACTTCAAAAGGGGAAACTCTACTTCATGACAAACCATTCTGTTGCAAACAACTTTTACTTTTACTCCACTACATTTCCTCTGTCTTTGTTACTCATTACTACCAAATAAAATCAGAAGAAGAAGAGTTGGTAATGGTCTGTATTTATATAGAGCTTTTCTAGTCTTGATGAGCTGCTTTACACCAGTTTTGCCATTCATCCATTCACACATCTTTCATAACCATTCACATGCTGCAACATGAGGTTAAGTGTCCTGCTCAAGGAGCCAGAAATTGAACCCACAACCTTCCAAATGAAAGACAACTCGCCCTACCACTGAGCTACTATGGCTCAATCCCCAAGTACATTTTATATCAGATTTGATACTTAAGTACACTAAATGTCATACTTCAAGACTTTTACTTATGTAATATTATAAAACGTGACAACACGTCCTAAAACTATGGTATACTCTAAATTAGGGGCCACAAATAAAAGGTTTTTAAAGACATAATCATCATTAAACCCATCTATATATGCTACAGGCATAGCTAACATTTTAAAAGTAAAATAATACATTTCCTCTTTCTGTGACTATTTCAAAATAAAAGTCTGGCTGTGTTTCACAAGTGAAATGCTATTAATACGAAGGTGCAAAACTGAAATGTTTAGTCTAACTTTGTGAGTAACTGTCTCTTTACGTCACATTTTCATATGAATTCTGGCATAATTACATTTGGCACGAGTGTTTATGTGTTACATGAAATTACTTTTATGTGGACTTAACGCAGCATAATCCTGGTTCAGTCTACTCATATACGTCCATAAACCAAGATTTATGAGAGTAAATGTTTGCTTACCTGATATCACACACCTGCGACACAGTGGGTTGAATCACGTAGTGTCTCTGATTGCGCATGCGCACACGGACAGGCTTAAAAAAACATTTTGGAAACACGGGTATTCGAAAGAATTAGCTACTTTTAAACGGTTTTGTAGGTAATAACCTGTATGCTTTTTTCCCCTTGTATCAATCTTAATGTTTTAACTCAAGTTTCTTGCTTTTATCTACAGTTGAAGCTGAATTGTCGGAGTTTCCGCAGGACCAAAGCGCCCTCTACAGGCGGATGCACAGAACTCGACACAGGAGGAGGAGGAGTGTTGGGTGACGTTCACACACCTGAGCGAGCAAACCCTTGTTCTAGCATTGAAACGTGATAATAAGCGGTTCCAAGAGGACGAAGGTGACGCCGTTATAGGTCGTGATTTGGAGCCACTGTTTGAAACACCCAGAAAAGTTACAAATGTTACACTGACATCATTTATGACCATGTTTAGAGATGAACTCCTTGTTTAAGCTTTAGAAAATACCTTATTTTAAATACTCAACACTTACACATCAACATACAAGAGAAACTTTTGCAGAAATAAACAAGAAAATGCACAGTCCATGCAGAGTATAACAATCCTTTATTCAAACAGTGTTACACGGGGGGAAGTGGCTGTGTGGGGGAGACACAAGACAGTTAAGCTGCTACAGAGAAAAAACCCTTACAGTGATCATTGGTTGTGCTAAGAGAGAGAGCAGTGAGGGAGCGGGGTGTTTTCCATAAATGTTTCTTTCTTTATAAATATTTTGTTGAAAGTGAGTCCGTCAGAATACAAAATGATGCTGGTTTTAATTAACCCCACACTGTCTCACCTGTCCAAACATGACCAATTAAGGTCATGACATTGTGTGATGACCTGCATTATGTTTCCTCTCCATGTGTCATTATGGAGTTGCCATAGTAACCATTAAAACCTACCATAATCCAAAGTGTTTTTCTTTTTTTAAACCTATTAAAAAGTTATTCTATTTTTCCCTGCAATAATCTCACAGAAAATGAACGAGACAGAGCTACAGACATTTCAGAAAAACTGACTCCGCTGCCCCAAAGCTCTAGTAACTGTAATAAAGTGAGTCCAGACTATGACAAAGTTAAATCTGTGGCTAGAAGCAAAAGAGAAAAATGGTGGCAGAACATTTGATTTGTAACGCTGCTTCTTCGATGTCCAGAGAAACAGACAAAAAAAAAACCCGGTGACAATGTTTATAAATATTCGAGAGAGGGAGCACAACAAATGCCACGTTTCAACGACTACATCAGTTTCACAGAAGAGGAGACAAATTATGAGAAAAGCTACAAACAGCATAAGCTTACAAAGCTGCCTAGCACTGCAGGGTTTTCTTTTCTTTTGTCGTTATGTTATTTAAACAGAGTTGGCGGATATAAATCCACCCTCATCTCACCTGGAATGTCACTTAACTGCAAAGCAGAGGTCAAACTACAGTTGATCAGCCACGACAGTCTTTACCACTCCATCATCTGGACGTGCCTCAGTCCATGAAGAGAGCTTTACATTGTTTAGAATTAAGAGGGACCTGCTACTTACAGCATTTCTTCATAAAAAAACAAAACAAAACATGAATTATTCCATAAATTGCCATTATGTCCATGTAGAGGGAACGTGTAAAGCTTTATCTGAACCACTTCTTTGAGTACAATTGATCAAATTTTACTGAATGTCTTTTCTTTGCTGCCCAAACTGCCAAATGTGCATCAACTAAATGCACTAGACTCCAAGAAATCTGCAGTAAAGGGACAAAGAAACTGAATAAAACATAATGGGATTCTATTCAGAGAGTTTCAACTTGAACTACGAACCCTCTGATTCACTATAATCTGCATTTTACTGCTGTGCTGTAACCATTACAGTGTCCGTCTGTCTGCAGTGACAGATTAAGAATCCTTGTGTGTGTGACAATACATTTTTAGCTTTGAAAGTGACACAAAACAATGTGGCTGCGGTGAAAACAGTTAAAACCGAGCAAAGATAATCTTAGCTAGACATCCCGTATGAGCAGAGCTATGCTGTTTACTACACACTCTCAAACCAATCAACACAATCTAACATCGCTCTAAGATATAAGAACCGCGTGGCGACTGGTCGATTTATTTCCAGATTCTCGTTATGTCTAGCAGATTTGCTCGCTACGAAAAGAAGCCGGAGTGTGAAATCAAGTACTACGACGACAAATAGGTTCTGATGCCGAGTTAACAAACAAAGTAAACATTCAACTATTCTGAATTTGAGACAGAACTGATATCAAGTTGTTCCAGACACTCGTCCTGTACCTGTGCTGGCAGTATGAGCACAAAACTTTTTAAATTGCATATTGTGTGTTCAACATCATCCTACAATTATTGAAACTGCCTTAACCCACCGCAAGATGCAAAATAACATGAAAATGAGACTCGGCCGTGCTTTAATAAGAGGCCCAAATGCATCGAATGATTTGTAACGACCATGTAGACACTGTACAATGTCACCATGTTCTCCCAGTTATCCTCCTGTGCACTGGTCCTCTCTCCCAATAAAAAGCCAGTTTGCTGCTGCCTTGCTCACCTGCCGCCCAACAGGAATGGTCAGAGTTGTACAGTGGTCGGGCTCAGGAGAGCAATCAGCTGATTAAAAGCTGTTCATTAAGTTTACTGTACAGAGTTCATTTTCAGTTTCAATTGAACTCACTCTTAAAGTTTTTTACAGCTCCATATTTCCTGTCGTGATCATTAATAACAATACATGATCATGGGACAGAGCTGGTTACTGGTTGTAATGATGTTGTGTTACTCTTTGAAAACCCAAGTTGTATCTCCCTGTTTCTTGAAGGCATTTTTGTTACTGAAAAAAAAGTTACACTTTAATAATCTCCACTTATTGAAATGAGGGAGGGAGTTGTGATTTATCAAATAACTTTTTTTTTTTTTAGGAATGCACTAATAACACTTTCCCACTGCTGATACAGATTCTACGTGCAGAATATCAGTGACAAATTGTGTCAAAAAGTTATGAGAAAGATAAAAGCCTTCACTATTTGAGGTGGCCCTTCCTCCGTGTGGAAAAAAAATTAAACATTTTATAGTGTTACTACTGGTCATTAGTACCCGTGAAATAATCATTACAATGATCTAGCTTTGTCACACCAGAACTGGCTATCAGTGCATCCCTAAAAGTTTTATTTTTGCAATATAAGACACACTATTCTCTCTTTGTAAAACAATCAGTTAAAGAAAACGAAAAGAAAAAAAAGGTACTATTAAAAAATAAAAACACACTACAAATGTTAAGCTAACAAAGTGGTTCTTTTTTGTTCCGTCAGACAGAGTGAGGATATTATTTTTTTTCCTTTTTACTTGGTTTCAGAGTGAGGGATTTAGTTGCACCAGAGACATGTGAGAGCGACCGACTGGGAAAAGATTGGCACCTTCTCTCCACTCCTGCTGTTCATAAGCTCCTCCTCTTCAGTCAGTCATGGTTGGATGTCGAAGGGTGATGAAGGTTGTTCATGTTAACATAGAAAACAGTCATGACGGGCCCTTTAGTTCTGGAAAAACAAGAGTAGAAGGCAATTAGTCTGAGTGCTCGGATGACTGGCATTCAACAGCACACACACACTTCTCCATGATCTGTGTGATGACGGCTGATGATGTTCATGTCTGGGACTTTGTGTCATCAACAAAATAAACCCTACAGGTTCTTGCAGAGTTAAACGGAAAGGACACAAATTGCCTTTCAACATGACATTTAAGTAAGGGCCTTGCTTTGTAGAGGCCACCAATCTGTTTCTACTGAAGCCTGAACAGACAAACCATCCAGATTGTGCTTATTTCATTTTGAAACGTGCTATGCAAACAAAGAAGAATGGCACTCTTTCTGCTATGTGAAGGCTACCGTAGTTCCGTGATGTGCTTGGGGAAGGAAGGAGCGAACAGGGGTCCAGACCTTTAAATTTTGCCAATACCGTTTCCGCCATGAACAATATTATTAATAATAATAATAATAATAATAATATTGGGTTACTATTATTATTATTACCTGAATTCAGTCAATCCTCCTCCTCCTCAGCCAGTTCTGTTTCTTTATGAACCACCACTCTGGTAACAGACATGTCAGGATGTTGCTCTTTGGCCTCCTTAATGGCCTGGGCCAATGCCTGCAGGACCAAAAGGCCACACAGTGGCAGAAACGAGTGAGGCAAGCAGTGGAGAAAGTGGCAATCGGGGAGAGGAGAGAAAATGATGGGAGTTAAATGAAAAACACATAAAAAAAAAAGCATTAAATAATGACAGAAAGGCTGGATTTACAATTAGAGTCTTTTTTACTTCTTTGAGTTAAATGGGATGTAAACTGAAGTAGAAATGACCTGAGATGAAGTAGTGACATTAAGTGGAAACTAAGGAAATTTAATTTCCAACTTAATGTGACACAAATCAGTTGGCAAATCCAGCAACTTAGGACAGACAGGCAACATAAACCAGGGAATCATGCAAATCAAGACCTGAACAAAATAGATTTGGCCTTTTCAAATATTTGAAAATGTCACTGTGCACTCAATGAGTCTATGAACAGTAAGTGAAATAAATATTTATCACCTATTACTTTTAAATATAATATATATCATATAGACTCATTCAAGAAAAGACTTGTACATTTGTTAACAAAGAGTTGGAAACCTGACTGAATACCAGACTAGAAGAATGTATGCACTTAAACCACAGGGTAGATTTATGTAGTATTTCCCAAAAGCAACTAACCAAACTTTTCTCCAAACTAACCAAGACGAGCAACAAAAAGAAAACAAATTAAAGGTGCAGCAAATTAAAGGTTTCTTCTTGGATGTATGAAAGTGACAGAGTGAAGGGACTGATGCAGATCTCAGCCAGTGAGTGGAACTCACTGGACATTTATGGAAACTTCTAGTTAGTGATGGATGAGTTAAATTGTGCATTCAGCCTGCAAGCAACACGATCAACATGTCACCAGATGTTTACTCAGTCAAAGCAACCAGAAAAGAACTAAATGAAGATAAGTTAAGAGTTTGACTTTCTGCTGACAGCAGTTGGCTACATTATCGTCAGTGTTTTTATTTTAGGAACAACGATCCTACACAGTGAAGGTGTAAAATCAGGACCATCAGACATCAGGGCTGTTTTGAAAGGGAGATTCACACTTTGCACATGTTTAAACAGAACAAAGAGACCCATGAGCCACGCTGCGGAAACACCTGCTAAAGACGAGAGATTGATCAGCTGTGTCGCTGAAATCTGACCTTGTCGTGGTCAATGTCACAGTCGCCAGTGATGACGATGCGCTTCTCAATCCTCGTCTCCGATAGGCCGCCCTTTAACGTCTGGAGAGAAGGGCACAGCATTGAAGTCATGCCTGTCGCAGTGGGTTAATTACGAACTAATGAGGCCCACCTGGGCGCAGGTGAGATACAGCGCAGTGACACACATTGTCAGAGCAGATACAGTCCTTAATAGAGCAGCTGCGTAAACCTGTGTGTGTGTGTGTGTGTGTGAGTATACCTTAGTAATGTGTGTGGTTGTCGTAGTACACAGAGATTCAGAGGTGATTGTCTGAGCAGTCATTAACACTCCAGGCTCACCGTCGCCAGTACCATCCAACTGATGGCGGGGAACGACAAGAAAAGGGTCATTAATTAGTTGCAGTTCTCAAAAAATCAAAAAAAAACTAAACTCTTAGAGGGATGAACTAAGTTTTTCACACACAAATAACCTGTAGAGGGAATGAACGAGGGCACCATGCACTGAAAGGAAGCACTTTGGAAAATGGAACACTAGTAATATGCTCTAAAACACAAGTGGTATATGATTCACACATATAATGGAACCCTGAATGGTAACACACACAGAGAATACAGACAAAAGCGCCCTGTGTTACTGAAGTGTGCACCTGTGCGGCTTCGTAAGTGATGGTCTTGGTTTCCGTATGAACGATGGGCACTTCTTTTGTAGCTATCTCAGTTTTCTGGGCAGCAAACGTGTCTGATATAGTCACCATTTCTGTCTTTACCACGGGAGGCTGGGGAGGGAGGAGAGAGACATGTGAGGGGGGAGAGGAGAGAGGGTTAATATATTAAACTTGAGACAGTTGGGGAAACATATAAACATCTATTATAAATATCTATTAGCTTTTTGTTGTTAAGCTGAAAAGGATCTGCTCCACTATCTTATCATTAACTGACGTTTGCATAGCTGGAACTGTAGGTGTGTAATGACAAATGCGGCAAACGTCATGCAACACAAAAACTAAAAATGCATTGAACGCACACCACGAAATGCAGAATACGTGTATGAGCAACAGCCACGACAGCAGCGCCACTAAGGAAACATCTTTGGCGTCACCATGCAGCTCAAGAGCGCGACACAGCACAAGCATGCATAAAACATGAGCCGATGAAACAGGCGACTCTCAAACGACTGGCAAACAAACTGGCAATTAAAATGGAAACAACATGCAAAGATGACATTCAGACGAGCGAGTGGCATTTCCAAAGTGGTTGGCAATGACGATTACCACATTACCATTACCATGGTGACCATGACAAACCAATTACACAGGTACAGGGGAGCGTCTCTGTGGGAGCGTCTCTGCCAAAACACATACACACACATACACACACAGACGACGTGCACATGCAAACGCCCACCACAGGTGGCATGCAAAATGAAAACATGCATCTAAAAAGCATTTTCCCAATTAGCCCCATTTACTTCACAACACTGAAATACAATGTAGAGTAGGAAGCAGTGACGCTAACACATCACACTATGCACAGCGGGGACTACTGTGTTCATGATGGTGTGAAAGATGATGAGATGTTGAAATATATGAATGACATTAAAATGATAGTGTACCAAATCTTGACGTCAACAAAAAAGGAGTGAAATGTACTTTAAAAGCTATTTTGGTTTGTTTGTTTTACTATGAATGAAATGAACTTTGGGAGTTTTCACAGGACAAAGACGAGTGTGAGGATGTACATGGGGCTTAAATATTCACGCAAGCAGGAAGGAAACCGGCACTGTGGAAAGCAGGAAGGGGGAAAAAAGAAGAAGTGGGTGTTTCTACAGTTGGCAGGAAGGATCAAAGCCCAGGGAAGCTCCGGAGTTGGCCCAGTGAAGACTTTACCTCAGAGTAACAAATAACCTGTGGCCTGGGTTCGCCGTTTATTCTGGGCTCCGGCTCTTCCTCTACATGCGCCGCCACAGCCTCCTCAGACAGGGCGACACCATTAGGAGTTTCTTCAGGTGTCATCATCAGATCATCAGTGCTGTCCTCGGTCTCTCTCCCTTCTTTTTCATTCTCTGCATTCTTCTTCATGTCCTCCTTCTGGGACTCCACTACCCCGCCACTGATGTCCTCTGCAGGATGAGAGGTTTCAGCTTGATGGGAAGAAACATCTGGAGCTAACATGTTCTGCTCTGCCGTTTCATCCTCATTTTCCTTGTCCTCTTCTTCTTTCTCCTCTGGTATTTGAGTATGAGAGAGGGATACAGAGACATTTGGATGGTACTCTGCTTCTTCCTCGCTCTCACTCTCAGATGAAACGCTCTCCTGCTTTGCCGCTTTGGCGTCCTTTGGTACAGCCACTTCCTCCTGAACCGTCACTTCCGGTTCTCTTGTTTCCTGGTCTGTAGGTGCGCTGGCAGGAGAGTCAGTTGTGACCGTGATAAGTGCAGGTTTGGTTGCTTTGGAAACTTCTTGGATGACAACGGTTTCCTCTATTTCAACTTCGGCCGTCTATATACACACGCACATACACATGCACACATGTACACATAGTGCACAGACACGCACACACACACACACACAAAATGGAGGTGCACACGCATACCCAAACGCATTGGAGACAAAAAAAAAACAAAAACAAAAAAAATGATCATTGAACATAAATTAAATAAAAATAAACTCAACTGAAAATAAACATAATCCAAAGCAAAAATCAGAGAAGAGATGACAACTGTGGACAACAAGACGTGAAAATGTGAAATACATGTAGGAAGACACAACAAATCACCAGCAACAGCCACCAGGGCTATGGAAAGACAATGAAATGAAGTGAAAGGATAAAGGAAACAACTGATGAGTAGAAGGCTTGTTGGATTAAAGAGTTATGAGAGTTAAGACCACCTTTGCAGATTCTTTGGTATCAGAGATCGTAAAATCAGCTGCTGCTGCTGCTGCTGCTGCCGCTTCTGCATGAGGCTCACTCACCTGCGTGACAGAGAGGTTACCATGGAAATGATCAATCACACATTAGCAGGGACATCCTCAGTGTTAACAGTTAGTGATATAATAATGAGGTTTTTAAAATCACAGAGTTGGAAAAGGGGCAGATTTTGGTCAATAATTCTCCATTTTTGTTCCTGGTGAACTGTCTTTCAAGCACAATCAAGTTCATTTCCACACAGTGTCAGGTTCATTACAACAGGAGAGACGGGATAAGGAGCAGAAAGGAGAACAAAATGATGTGGACTGAAGAGAATTAGTAGACAGATGAGATTATCTTTACCTACACAAACAGAAAAAAGAGACACGACTGAAGTCAGCAGTGCCTTTGAAACAGCAACAACATGTCACCGTGTAACAAATGGGGGTCAAAGTCTGCACTTGATCTAGTCGAGTTAAACGCTTATGTAAAAAAAAACAAAAAACTACAGAGTAAACACATAAAAGGCTCTAAAAATAGAAACTGCTGCTTCAATACGTGTTGCTTTTCACTGTTATTCAATCTTGAAGACGCAGGTGACGCAAAGATTAAGCATGAAGCACATCGTCACGGTCACGTTAAGTCCACTCACACAAGCAAACACATAACCAACCGACAACCGTGTCATTCACAGCTGTTAGTTGTTGTAAGGCAGAATTAGCATGGCCATTATGCATCCACAGGCACAAAGACAGTCATCCAGCATCCACAGCAGGCATTACAATCATCTGGAATGTCTTTAACTTGTGAAAACATCAGGCGAGCATCCTCTATTAAAAGAGGACATATTACAGGTTGTCGGTTTACTTTTACGACGCGTGATGCATTCATGAAGCACGTTAAAGACTCCTCACATAACGCGGACTCTCATTCTCTCAGATACATAATGGTTACATGAATGAATAATAAAACCTGTGTGGATAGATTCAAATGAAAGTAGACAGACTCATAAATATTAATGTGGGGCGGCAGCACCTCAGTAGGAGAGAACTCGGTTGTAGTAGACAGACATGTGGTTAGAACAGCATCTAGTGTTGGTTCAGGAAAACTGCAGAGAGCCTCAGCAGCTGAATAAAAGCCAGTGCATGAGTGTCTACTTAGAAGTACAGAAGCTTTCTCCTATTTAAGGCTCTACGGCAAAATACACTCACACACACACACACACACACACACACAATTGGGAAGAACACAAACGAAGAGATACAAGAAATCACTCTAAAGCACATACACACACACACACACACACACACACAGTGAAACACACCGATGTACAGGATAAAGCATAAATAAAACAAAGGCCATGCTTTGTATCCTAATATGATGGAATAAAAACGGCAGAAAATGAAGGGTGACAACCAGCACAATATCAGCAATTCAGCAAAAATAAACAGAGCAGAATAAAACCCTTATATGCTTGAAAGACCTGTGTGAATCTACTGTAGCTGAAAGGGATGAGCAGTTCTTAAAAATGGAAATAATCTCCCACAGAACAAGCAGAAGGCCAACAAAATCCACTACTTGACGATGACAAATCCCAATTGTGACCAAAAGAATCGGGAGAAAACACTTGTTGAAGACTAAGAGAAATAAAAGACCTGACGGAGCATTTTTTTTATGAAAAACCACAGCAAACCACAGCAAAATGGCATTTAACCAGAACAATTAAATGCTGTCTAATTCAGTTGCCGAATCATCAACATTCAGACAGACATACCACTTGTTGCTGTTGAACGCGTACTGCTGTAGCAGGGGAGGAGGTGAGACGTTTCTCCCACTGGTTGGTCTGAGGAGGAGAGGGAGGAGGCGCCTCCATAAAGGAGCGTTTTAGCTGGCTAATGCTAGCTTGGTGTTTCAGCACCTCGTCTTGGGTCTTATCATGGTCCTAATGGGGGGGGAATGGAGGGGCGGAGGTGGGGTAAGGGAGATGAGGAAGGGAGGAAGAGTCAATGAGGTAAGTACGGTGGTATGGGAGTAGTGGGAATAAGAATAGTATAGAATGAGAGATGTTAGGGGAACAATGGTGGGACATTTATAGAAGATGAAGGACAGGGAACGAGAAGAGAAAGAAGGTCAGAGTGAAGAAAGGATTTGAAAGTAATAATAGGAGGATGGACATGAGACACAGGGACGCAAGGAGGGAAGGAGAGAGGGATATGGGGAGGGGAAAACTTTGGTTCAACAGGACCCACGGACATTAGTCTGTCAAACAGGAGTGAAACAAGAAAGATGCCGTGCCTCGCTGAAGCCTTGAATGAATTCTTTATTTAGACTTTTCTCTTGTATTTTTGTGTGTGTGTGTGTGTGTGTGTGTGTGTAAAAACAGGCTGCAGCGAAACAGAGCTTCTTTATCATCTTTCTTCAGTGAACCAGGAACAGCTGGGCAGAATGTAAAACATGGAACTGAGAGTGATGATCTTTCTCTCCAATCAATGTTACTACTCTCATCTCCTGCCCTGACCTAATTACTCGACTACTAATTGTCATGTCTTGAGGCGACAGTACTGTGGTTAAGAAGTTTCTGTCTAACTTTGACTCTACTCTCTTTAAGATAATATCAATTAGCAATCCATGAAAGGGAGACTATAGTAGGGCTGTAAACACTTATTTTAAAGCATCACTATTGGTCCCATGTCTCACAAAAGGATGTTTTAGTAAGTTATTAAACCACATATCACACAGTGGTAGCAGCCAATCACCAGAGAACAAAAAGGTAACTCTTCAGATGGGTTAGAGAGGCAGGATTAGTCAGGTTAGACAAAACTGCCTGGCAATAATCAATTTTTTTTTAGTTGTTTTTTTTTTTTTTAAAACAAATATGGATTGGAAATACAACCAGATAAAACAAGTCACAAAACAGCATTCACCATGCGCAGAGCATGCATAAATGTCACATTCACACACTGAGCCTATTCACAAGGCCGCGATTGTGAACACTCTGGCTGGAAAACATTACTTACAGAGTAAATCTCATCTGTCCTGTTGTGAACCAGGAGTCATATTAGAGTCATATTTATCCTGAGATGTTCAATTAAAGAAATTACTGTTACTGCAGTTGGCTGAATCTGCATTACTTTTCCTTTGCTTCGCCATTTGATGTCAAGTTAACATGATGCATGTTTGACATATTCAGGCCTTGTTAATATGATAAGACTGTTGAAAGTGCTCTATTATGAGCGGCACCAACAATGTGGCAGTTGTTTGGCACAACAGTGGGTTTACAGTGATAAAATCTGACCAGAGCAGATGGTGAACCCAGATTGAGTTAATAATTCTCACAGTGTTCGTTACCTCAAGCTTCTTCACATAAAACATTTGATTTATCATTTCTTTTATACATGACATTTCCAGCCTGTGTCTTCAACATAGCTGCCATTTGAATTCAGACCATTGCAACATGTCATATTTTCACTTTTCCATACTAAACATCTTTAAAATAATAAACATTCACACACACACACACACACACACATGCATGCACACAGAGCTTGAGAGTGCCAGAGGGCAGCAGTTTTGTACAAAACAGTCACAGAGGAAGTTGAAGTTCTGATGGCGTCGAAAGTACACAGAAAACATGTAGTTCTTATTTTCAGCCATCAGACGACGCCAGTACCAACCTCCAACATTAAATTACTGTGCCTCACATAAATATTGTCCACATGCACTCTCAATGGACTCTGGAAGGCAGACATACAGCAAACAAAATGTGAAATTAATTTTTTTTAAAAGTGGTCAGTTTAAACTATAAAATGACACAAAATAAGAAAAAAAAATACATAAATAAATAAATAAAATGAATGTGGTAACGCAGCCAACATCAGAGTATCAGAGTGATGAAGGCTGGAGCTACAAATTACAAACATTCTGGAACCATTAGAAAATGATTCCTGATGGTTCTCAGCATTGGCTTAGCGTGTAATGAGTGCCAGAACAATTCATTCAAAGCATTCAAAATCACCACCAAACCCATAATGTGCTTCGATTGTGATCGTCAGTATGACTAAAAAGAGAAACCACAGAAATGAACAAAAGCAAAACTGAAAATACAAAACCATGAACTGCAGCAAAGCAACTGAAAGTGAAGATTTTAGGGGAAAGTGCCCGTGCAGGATCAGTTTTTATACTCAGGCCCAATCTGCAATCCTCATATGAATGAATAGGCAGGGTCAGACGCAGGCAAACAGTCACTAATTGCCATTCGAATACTATTTAATTAAAGTAGATATTCCAGATTGGGTCTTTCGTACTGACTCCCTGTCCTCACATTGGGGCAACTTCACCCTGAAAGGGTGAAACAAACCAACCGACACAGCAAATGACCCACAGACCAAACGCACAATCATATAACCAGTTACAATGTGTGAACCTGAGCGACGGCAGCCTCACTGGCTCCAAGTGACTGCTGATGGGTGCAAGTCAGGGAGAGAGTAAAGACAGGTTAGGTTTACCGTCTGTGTGCTCCACCACCACACCATAAAACCACTCACAATCATCTTTACACTACTAAAGTATATTCCATTACACCCATTTGGATTTTTGATTTGAAAAAGCATGCTAGGGAAAGACGGGCCCGGACAAACCTGGGCGGACGTGTCTTCAACGTCACCAGGGCTTACGTCCACCGTCTTAACCTTCAATGCCGTAGCCATGGCGATGGCAGTCATGACAAAATGAGGTGGGGGTGGGGCCAAAGAAAGAAAAAAAACATGACATGGATGTGGATGATGGGAACAGCGACAGCATGTTCTTCCCCCAACAAGCGTGGTGTCAGGGAGGACTGGTCATGTGACCTTTGCATCGAACACACACACACACCCGGGAAACATGACAGTGGTCAACAGGGAGACCGCAGGTGTTACTGTTACAGGTGTTACTGACTGCTTTTGTGCAATAATAATTTACTTTATCTATTGAAGGTACAATGCCATGATTGCTATAGCTCCTGTCCGGAAGGTTCTAAACACACCAAAGCAACATTTTAATCAAAGACTAAACTGAGTTTATCCTCTGAGCTTTCCATCAGAGATCCGATTTCACGTTTAAAATGCAGCCAGTAATTCACGCGTTCTTTCCAACTTCTCTTTTGATTACTAGAGTATTTATTAAGAAAACATTTACTTAAAATAAAAGGCAGACTGGGACTTAGGGGATTAGAGTTAGTTCAACATTGTTTACTCATGACATTCATCAGTAATAATAAACAAATCCGATATGCTTGTCAGGGTTACAGGGTTTTTATCTGCATCTACAGTTACGACATCTAATCTACTAAATTTATCCTTTCTCTGAACTACAAAGGCAAAACGCGGCAACTGACATTTTAGTCGAAAGTGCAAATTACCAGTTAATACCATTATGTTACATCAGCTGACGAGTGTGACATTAATCTCTTAACGATGATTAAGATATGAAAGGCTCCCAAAATATGCTCTACACATCACTGTTATTGTTTTTTTTTTGCCTAAATAACTTAAATATTCTTTCACAGCCTCTGTGTGGTATTTACATCTGGTCATATAACTTTCTCCTATTATTATAATATTAACAGTATACTTATTGTTTCTCTATTTCAACAATGATTATCTTCTGCTAATTCTCTGGGTTTAAATACTTTGAATAATCTCTCTCATTCTAGTCTGTTTCTCAATATTAACAATACAATGGGGTTGACAGGGTGCAGGAATCAAAAGGTAAAGGTAAAAGTGGTGTTTGTGGGATTAAAGTAGGGAGGTGATTGCAGACATTAAGTTTACACACAGAGGGGGTCAAAGAAGAGGAGTGGAAGAGGGTTCGTAGGGTGGGAAATGTGGTCCTGTGTGTGTTTATGCAGCAGGGTCGCACATCTCTTGTGTCCAGCTACCACTCGTGTGCACATGGTGTCTGACGCGAGGAGGCGTGTGTGTGAGCGGAGAAGCCAGCTGGCTGAAACCAGAGCCCAGCTGATCCTCGGGCTGATCGCTTGGGCGTTCGGTGTTAAACACCGGCAAAACAGCCATCCGCTGACTGGACACCACTTTCTCTAGGTAGCACAGGGTCAGACCGAGGGGCGTGGCTAAAATCAGGGCCAGGACCAAAGATTGGCTCGCTGTCAGCATTACAACCAAAAGGAAGACGATTAACAGGCAAGGGAGAAACAGAGGGGATGGGTTCAGGAGGTAGCGATGCATCGACGCGGTCAGGTTAGAGCGAGAGGAGAAATTCAGCAGAGAAAATAAGTAGGAGGAAGAGGGCAGAGAAGAGAGGGAGGAAAAGGAAGAGACAGTTAGAGGACAGGCCAAAGACGACACCGAGGGCAAACGTAGCTGTGTCGGGTGAAAAGGACAAGCTGGGACCAAACTAGTGAACCTGGTGGGGAGATGATGAATGAAAAAGGTCACAAACTGATTCATCTTTATTGCCAAACTGGTTAGATTTGGACACAATCTGGATGTCGTAATTTGAGAAGGAATAACAGTAAGAAACTTAAGTTTCTCGGCTGACTTGAAGATGAGCTTGAACCCATTTAAGGTCAAAGAGCTCAGTTTGTTTATTATTCCTGAAAAGGGCCTTGCAAGCTGACATATCTTTCCATTCTTCCCCGTGGAGAGAAAACACAGAATGAATGAGAAATATTTAACCACTCCTCTCAGAGTGCACCAGCTCCACCAGCTTGATGTCGCTCTGGTTTCAGACAAACCGCTCTCCTCGGCTCCCCAAACCTCTGCTGTGAAGGTCTGGGAGCTTGTTAATGTGTTAGAAGCTTGAAGGTTTTGTGCAAGGTGTTCGAGATCAGTCAAGTTCTCTTCCGAGACGACAGAAGTGTATGAGGGAGGGGCCCACGGTGAGTGTGAGGTGGCTGTGTCATCGACAAGGTCATCGTCTTCAGAGATGTCTGACAGGCCGCGGTCAAGCTCAGAGATGGAGTCGTGGGAGGGGGGGATGGAGGAGAGGGAGGATGATGAGGAGAAGGAGAGAGGAAACATGAAGATTGACTGGTGAAGGAAGACGAACGCAGAAAAGGAGTGGAAGAAGAATACAGTAAAACCAGAGTGAGGCAGATACAGAGGGGTGGGACACATATTCACACAGTGTGGGAGCAAGCAGCAGGGACATTTAAAAAAAGTGGGGGAAAAAAAAAACAGGATGTACAATGAAAAAAAAAGTAATTGCATTTTTTTTTGTTGTCATGAAATTATATCAAAAATGATGTCATGCATGCAAGAGAGGAGTGAAAACAACGCACAATGTGTGAAGGAAAAAAGAGAGAAGGGAAAAGACATAACATTAGTCAGTGCACAGCACACCACAATAGGTGGTAAAGTGAACACAGCATAAGCAGAATACAGTTGTGTGCAGAAATGGTGTCAACGGGGAGTCGCCATTAAAACGAGGGTTAAGATAGAGACCAGGATCCACAGTGCTGGGGTGTGAGCAAGGGAGGGGAGGAGGGAAAAAGGCAAAGTGGGAGGGGCGAAACAAGAGGCATGCATAGCGTACAATAGTGATCCATATTATACTCTAGTGCAAGGATTTAACAGAATGGACACTGTCTTGCTAGCGGACAGAGATGCTGTGAGTAGAGACCGCAGAACCTTGTAGCCTCAGTTTTACTTAAAAATTATGCCGCTCCAATTTCAACATGTGTAGCTGCAAACGCTTCAAAACACTGTCAGTTTAGTCCTTGTTTATATACATATATGCACTTATTGAGGAGATAAAAGGTCAAAGTTGACTGCCTTCTGTTCTTTGTAGAATTCCACCTTGTAGAAAGAAAAAGTTAAACACCTAAAAACCATGTGAAAAAAACAAACGGCACAAGTGCAAGATACCCAGTGTCTGTAATTTCAGACCAGCAGGCACCACATAAATTAAATTGAACCCTCCTGATACTGTGTGAGTAGTTATAATTCTGTCAGGAGAAAACAGCTTCAAACTTTTTATTTAAGTTCTAATTCCAATTATTATTTACTTGCAGCCTATAATTTGAGTGTCATGTTCATAAATCATTGACTTGGTGCAATAATAACAAAACCTGCTTCACCATTTCAATATTACCACCCAGAATCAAGCAACAACTTGCTATGGTTTCCCACACATACAGTATACGCAGGTTTGCAGTGCAAATGGACCTGCTTCTTGACTCAACACTCAGTATAGAGGTTATAGTTCCCCCCCATGTATATATATATATATATATATCATATATTATAACAACAGTGCACCAAACAATTTTAAAGAAAAGTGTAACACAACCTATAACAATTACTGTATGTAATCTATAACATGATTCACTGGATGCTGAGAAAGTCGTGCACTCAGACATCGACCGTCACATATCGATGTCTTTCAATCCCCGACATAAATAAAGTTCGTCCCTCTGACACAGCAGTTGTTCCTGTGGGACAATGTGGGCTCCAAAACACTATAACAATGACTAGGTAGACATATTTGCTTCCATTCATGTTCTCTTAAACACAGAATGTACACACACACACACTCATTCACACACTCACACACCTTAGAGTCATCCAGGCGGTGTTCACGTCCGTTCTCAGCCGAGTCCCTGCCGGCCTCAGTTATGCTGATCATCGGTGCTAAAAGAAAGGGAAACAAAAAAAGTTTAAAAAAAAAAATCAAACTCAACTTCTCAGAGAATATACTGGCTCTTGCAAATATAACCTTTAACCTTTAATTATGCCTTATCTTAACCATAACCATTTAATGCTTAACTTAATGCCTTAAACTTGATCCTGAAAAATGAGTCTCATTGGGACCAGGTTTAGGCTTCCATGAAGATGACTGGTCCTGACAGGGTCAATGTTTATGCCAGAAAAGGTCATAAAGAGGTAAAAAAAAAAGGAATTTACACATAAACAACTATTGCCAGAATACATGAATTAACCCAATCGTATTGCTTTCTTGCAGTGGATTATCGTGTCCAGCAGGGGACACTGTAGGACAGTGGAATAAACCATTAGATCATAGAGAAGTAAAAAGTACACAGCTGCATGAACATGGGATAATTTAGCAAAATCTGGGAAAACCACAGCAAAGTGTGTCCTCTGTCTTCCAAAGACAATGACACTGTGAAAATGGCTCATTTAAAAAGAGTGAATTCATGTTGTTGTGAATTCTACAGGATCGCAGCACTGTAGAGGACTGTTGTGATCTTACATGCTACAAAAATGTAACACAATTGTTTATCATTTTGAAGGCATTGTAGGGTTGTTTTTTTTTTGTTCAGGCCAAAATATAAGAACTGTATGATCCATGCTTTAGGTTTCCATTGTTTCCCATTATGACACGTTATTGCCGTGTACGCTCGGCTGCATCAACATATTCTACTTCTTTCATAAAAGAGGACTTTCTCTAACAAACACATTCTCTTTCTCGGTTTTCTCTGTGTGACAGGAAACACATGCTGCAGCTATTTCCTGTATCTGGTCTGAGCAATGTACACACAGACGTGCACACACACACACACACACACACACACACACACACACAGACAGACAGACACACACACAAGTAATCCTTCCATCCATGACCCTAGTTCCACTTGGTCATCATTCCTTCCATTCCTCTTTCCATCTGTCTATTCATTCATTAAGAATTCTTCAGAGTGAAGCTGGAATGGCATGTTTTGGTGTCACTTTGTAAAGTGTCGTCGTGCATGTGCGTCACCTCCATCCAGACTGCGGCTGATGCGCTTTGATGAGGTGCGTTCAAATCTGGGCGCTGGTCGGTCTATGAGGGAGCTGGCCGTGCGGGTCTGGGCCTGGGTTCGACCGCTGTAGCGGAACTTGGAGCCCAGAGTCAGGAACCGGGGCTTGGTTGGAGGCTCTGGTGTATTTAACCTACAACAAAGAGACAGAAAGAAACAATGAAACTGAGACAATTCCGGTAGCGTAGCATGACTTTGAAACTTGTTTTTTTACTTAAATAAAATGAAATAGTTTTAGTCGTGGATCCAAGTGGAAGAAAGACTAAATGTTTCCAGAGAACCGACCCTTCAACAGGATATTAAAGCTTACTCCCTTGTTCCTTCTCTCTTTCAAACACGTAAACAGACTCACGGCAACTACAAACACAACAATGCAAAGCCCTTATTTGAATTTTTGTGCATGCGTTTTGGTGTGCATGTTTTGCCCCCAGGGATCAAATCAGTAAAAAGCTAAAAGAATTGCTGACAAAGAGTCTTAATAAGTCTGATAAAACACAGGTTACTTCAGTGAACACTATTCACCAAGATGTCTCTTTGCCTGTAAATCTGAGGTCCATGTATAGTACATGTGTTCTCCACAGAGCGCGTTAAGAGTGTGCTCGTTTCTACCTGAAGAAACTGTGATTCTCCACGCAGACTTTCCACAGCCGTTTGGCAGATCGATGGTTCTGCAGTTTGAATCCCACTGTGCTCTCAAACTGCTCCGTCTAGCAAAGAGAAAACAAAATTAAGACATCTTATCCGCTGCAAACGGCACAAAACGCTATGTGTATTCTGTTTTGTTAACAGTAGACAGATTGATGTCTGTTCTTATGCGCAGGACTGAGTAAATACTATCCACAGCCGATGTTTACTTTGCACATGTGTGTATGTCCAGGGGTACAAACCTCTCCTGGTCTGATCTTAATGTAGAAGTTGTTCCTCTTGTATGAAATCTTGAGTATTTTGGGCCAAGCGAAGCGATTTATCCGGAGTCTGTCTTTGTAAACCAGGAGTCCGTTGGCACACACACCTAGCATGATGTCCACACCCTCAGAATCCTGCAGGAAGCAGATGAAAAATGCACACAAGAGATATTGATTGTGAAATTATTAACAAATCTCCATGAAACATTTGAATGGCTGTTTGGCCTATTTAGACCGATTCAGCACATTGATTGATTCCTTAAGTAGTCTGCTTAAGGTCAATAGTAACTCAATTACAACATGCGTAAACACTGTCATTAGGTACAGTAACAGAGCAGACAAGCTCACTCACAAAGCTTTTAAGTCCAAATCCATCTGGTGATGGTAAGGGTCCTATTGATTACAGTGGTGAATTAACAGAAGAAAAATTGGTTGGACTAATGGAGGAAGCAATACGCTGATAATGGACAGTTTTACTGGGACATGGACACATGTCACATGGCCTTGGCATGCTTTTAGAGAGCCATCGATCTCCGTGCTTGTGCTGAAACACTCCGGGTTTGACTCTTAACAGAGCAGATGCAGATGTAGTTTTTTTTTTGGTTTGTTTTTTCAAACTACTTTTCACTCTTATTCTGTTGTTTCTGAGACCAAATAATGACTTTTCAATGATTGAAGCAAGACAAGTCTTAGTCACTCTGGAAGAGAGCGCCTCAGTTTGAAAGCTAATGCCAACCATCTGTTGTCGATGCTCCATTCATTCAACATTATATAACAAGGTTATTAAAGGGATGATGTAATAATGATGGTCGATTTTGACCCACTCTAAAATACTACTGGACATCATGGTCTGAATTTTTAGTGCATTCATTGATTCTGTAAAAACAACTTTTGCATTTACCTAAATAAACTATAATGTGTACATAGTGGGACCTGCTTTACTACGTTTACGCTGCTGCTAAACCAATGACTCTTCATCATGCTGTTTACAGCATCATCCATTACACTCAGAAATGTTTGTATTAATTATTCCAAGTTCCTTGTTTCCCTAGTCCCAAGTTTTATTATTAATATTTCCCATTTATGTTTAACATGTATGAACTTTTGTGCCTTTTTCAGTAAACTTTTTAACATGAGATTGTATCTGTGTGAAGTTATTTGTTGCAAAATGATCAGACCAAAATCACGTTCACCTTTGTCTATAATAATAAGCTCTACAACAAACCAGCTGATGCAATTCAAATAAACCCAACCACCACACAACAATGATTGAGCGGGGGAAAAACTCATTTGTGTTTTTCCAAATGATTGCCTTTGGATCACTGAACTATGAAAACTGGCTGAAACAGGTCTGCTGTTTGAATTCCCACATCTTTGGTATGCCATGAAAAAAGATTTTCAACATTTGAAACACTGCTCTCCTCTTCTCCCCTGGCAATCTGTGTCACAAACAAGTGGAGCATACCCTTAAAGGGGACTCACCATTTTCAATCTTTTAAAGGATCGGTCCCCATTTCACTCCCACTACATCTGCCCCCGGCCCCCTCCCCCTTCCTTTGCCTCTTTTCCATGTCTTCAATCTCATTTCCTGTCTTTCTATTTAAGGACTCCTCCTTTTGCTCTCAAGCACATTTACCCATCTTTTCTGCCCATGTTACACAAAGACACAAAAACATGGAAAAATGCACGCTCTCTGCAGATGACCTGCTATCCCAGAGCGAGAGAGAGAGAGAGTGACTTGCTGTGTAACCATGGCAATGATCCCCTTTAATGTTTGTACAGCTGACACACATTCACTCACGCAGATACAGTGACACCAACATGCAGACCCCCACATCTAAGAAACTGTGTTAATCTCCAGACACAGCAGAGCAGAGCAGAGCAGAGCAGAGGGGAGGGGAGGATTATTTGTACCTTAGCATGGTGCAGGTCTACTCCATACATGGACAGTTTCTTGGCATTCTCTAAAAACTGTGCGTCAGCCTGAGCTGGTGTCATTCCCCTAAACACATCAAAAGGAGAAATATTAAGAACAGTCAAGTCATCCATAATATGCAGATTACATAGTATGTGGGGAGAGATTAGTTACAGACATGCAGATTTTTTGTCTCCCAGTACTTTGGAGAAAATCACTGTGTCCTTGCTTACCTGTGAGACTTGTGGAGTTCAAGTATCTTCTCCTCCATCTCTTTGTTCTGACTGGGCGCAAAATTCAGCTGGCTCATGAAGTCCACAGGGCGAGGTTGATCGGGTTCATAGTCACCGAATTCTGCCTGCAGACCGATAAAAGACAAGTCAATTAGCCAATACGAAGACAAATCACGTAAACTGTACACTCGAGCTTTTAGGGTGCACAGGTTTGAGCACTTTACCTGCAATGTGTATGAACCCAGCAGAGCATGAGTGACGAACGAGCAAGGCAGCCGGCCAGAAGCTACGTCTTCACGAAGTTGCAAACACAGCAGGTACCTACAAGAGCAAGAAATGGGAAAAAGATTGATTTTGTAGACAAATGTTAGTCTAGTAGTCACAGCAGGAAAAACTAACCATGTTGCCAAACGGGTGGGTACACTGGTATGTTGGAATAACCTGATGTCTAATCCTCGCCATCAAATACCCAAACTCCATTGCATAACATGTACATTTGCAAGTTAGTGAACTGTCCAGTGGTTTTGCGGATGCACGGCAGAGTAAGCTATCCTCTGCATGAAACCTTCACGGGAGAATTCATCATGTGAATGAAGCTTGTGTGAATGACACCTCAGGTTGCTGGTGAATGCATCATCCTGGCCACAAAGAATCCGAGGTCACTTAAGCAGGGCGAGCACTGCGGGCTTAAATCTCAGTCATCCAGTGAGAGTGTTTTCTCTTCAGTGGAGAAAAACAGAGTCGAGTATTTATGTGACCTAACACTGTGTTGGACATTCGAAAAAAAAATAATTGAGCGGGCTCTAGAGTGTCAAATATAATCCTCAAGAGAGTAATACATTTTGAGGCAGAGGTACCCTTTTAATCACACAGCAGGACTGCATTGTATGAGTTATCCTGGCTCTTTACACTCATCTTTAGCTGTAAAAGAAAATGAGTGGACTATGATTTGTCAAACAGATCATAGCCCACGAAGAAACTAAATTGGCTGTAATCAGTCCAATAAACCAATAAAGCATGAAGTTAAGCAATCTGGAGGAAGAATTAAACAATAAGTTGCTAAGTAGGACATGTAATCACATTTTGGCAGGTAAAAAAAACAGCCTTTGCTTTGTTGTATTGGACCTTTACAGGTATTACTACAAGTATAAAGGACTAATTATAATAATCAGCATAGGACAATGGTAGGTACTTGCCTCAGTGTCCCGTGTTAACGTGCTTGTGTGTTATTGTGTCCTTATTTCGCCTTTAGCTACAACCATCAGAGAAGTTGTTCGCTCCATTAGACATACACTTCGCCCTAAATGCAATGTGCTTGGAGCATGCCTGCGTGTGGGTGTGCATATGTATAAACAGGCTCTGATAAAAAAAAAAAAAAGTGTACCCCACATGCCAACAACTGAACCAACTCCACAGACAAAGTAAGTGGCACACTGAGAAATACACAGCAGGGGGAAAAAAAGTGTGTCATATTTTAGCTCTGTGGCCAGTGGAGACCAAAAACAGGGTGACAAATAAGATTTCCATTCATCAGGTAACCAGAAACACTGCTCCATTTCACTGTCAAACAGTGTCACTGTGAATGTGGAAGTGGTTTCTTGACACTTTCAAACAACTGGGAAAGGTGACAATAACAAAAAATAAATACTGTGTTAAACATCATGGTCTCTTTCCCCAAATGGCCATAAAAAAAGCAGACTTTAGTAAACAATGGTAACATCTCTGACGTGTGTGCGTGCATGTGTGTGTGTGTGTGTGTGTGTACCTGGTAATGTCCTCAGAGAGCAGTGAAGGGTCGGGAGGGTAGAACTTGACATTGAATGCAAACTGCCAGTTGTTACCTGCAGAAAGAAAGACAGTTAAAAACCTTTCTCCTCTATTAACTTGCAAAATCTCATAACCGCCACTTATCAGAAACAAAAACATGTCCTTCAGGATCACCATCACTAACAGCTTCATGATAGCGTCTCATGGTTTCCTTTTGCTTTAGACTAATCTCATTTCAATCTCCGCTTGGTTCCAATTTCCTTTTGTCATTACTGCAGGACTCCATATTGCCATGCCTTCCATCCCTTCCTATCTCCACCCAACAACCATACACACACACATTTCCACACACATAGACACACACTCGATAAAACATGGAGATCACATCGTCTGGAAAATTCAATTGGGGGAGAAGCTGACGTCAAGTCACGACCATTTTCTCCCCCAAGGTCATGGACACATCCATGTGTACACATACTCACAAACATAAAACGTGCAAGTAGACACGCACCAATAAAACCACACATACACAGGAGCACCCATCTCAGGGAGCGGGAACGATGAGCAGCGTAAAATATGTATTATTTCTTCCAATGATGACATTTTGTTTCTGGATGTACACATAAAATAACACAACAAAGAATATCAAGTGCAGCGATTCCCTCTTTCACTCTGTGTGTGTCCGATGGCGAGTGAATATCGATGTATGTTAAGTGTAGACATGAGACATGTCTGGACGTGAGATTGAGTTTGCATGTCTTCTTGGCAGCGCTAAGTGTTCCGATTCTCTTGTGACCGTTATGTCTTTCTACACTACCACGGGCTACCCATTGTTCTTCCTCACAACCTATAGATTATGTGTACAGAGAGACATTCAATTCAATAAGACACACCCTCTCACGCACATCCTGGTTAAAATAACTCCACTCCCTTTATATTTGCAGTTTCTATTCATCATTTCTTCACCTACTTGTATTCCTTTAAAAGTGTTTTCTTTCTAAATTGGATTTTATGCCACACAATGTTCCAGCACTGCTTGTGTAACAGTAGGTTAAAAATTACGATATGAAATCCAGTCTAAATCCAGTTCAGATGTCTTTCGTTTTGTGTATGCCCGATAAAGCACACAAAAATCAGAACATGTGCCCTTTTAGTTCTCAATCCAGAATCGCGACTGGATTGGATAAAAATGTATATAATGACACGCGTAGTATCAGATAGGTGAGACACCCTGGGGTTAGTTTGATTATGTGAAGAACGTGAGTGCTGCTGCTGCTGCTGCTGCTGTTAAACATTAACAACAGCCACAGGTCCTGCAGAGGTCCCCGGCCTGGACTAAGAGAGAAGCTTCAGCTTTGCTGCTCAGCCTCCAGTCAAATTAACCATGACATCAAGAGAGCAAAGAAATCTTGTTCCCATTATCTGGAACAGTGAAGTCTAAGAAGGAGCTCAGAAGGACCACTGGAACTTTTACTTTCTCTGCTCGAGTCACACTTTGAGGATTGGCAGTTGCAGACCGTTTCCATGCATGATATGATCTCACTTAAGACAGCACACCTTTGAAAATCAAAATTCCCCGTCTCATTCTGACATCACACTCTGCAACTAATTGGGGTCAGTGTTCTTTCTTAATCCTCCACCACCCTTCTTCTCAAGTGTGCTCACATTTTCCCCCAACTTTCTAAATCACGTGATCAACGCATTTTTCCTTCATCCGTCAAAATATTGAGCATCGACTGAATGGAATCAAGGATTTGGAGAATCGTGACACTCATAGTATATATAAAAGATTTAACCACAGGAACTACCTGACCACTGAAACCACACACACACACACACACACACACACACACACACACACACACACACACACACACACACACACACACACACACACACACACACACACACACACACACACACACACACACACACACACACACACACAATGCTTGTCATAGAAACAGCTTCAAAGGTGTGTGCAGGGGATTTAAAAATAGAGCCTAACAACGTAAAGAACCATCAAATCTACAACCTCAAGTAAACTTGATCTACGAGACTACCAATTTATTTAGCAGCGTATTTTTGTGCCTATAAAAAAACTCCAATCTTACAGGTGATAAATGATTTTTCCCCCCCTAATTGTCCACTGTATATAAAAGCAAGAGCAGCTGCTTGATGTTTCCATCATAATTCTCTCCCTCATAAAATCTTATGAGGGTCTATGTTTATCCAAGCCTACTATGTAGTGATGTAGCATTACGACAGCCAAGTGTACACGGATGGAAGTTTGGAGCAAAACAGTCGTACACTGGTGTGGTTTGTCCATATACACACACATGCACAGACGGAGGCCTCCAACTCACATGATCACAGGCACACATGATAGTGTAATCCTCTGCACTCTCCCTCTCAGTATAAACATTCAAACACACGGAGAAAAATGGAACCCAGTGAACACTTGTAGCCAGACATACACCATTCATCCATGAACCACAGGCACACACACAGCTACACAGCCACAAAAACACAGGCATGCACACTCACCACTACATTCTCTGATGTGCACAGATCCACACAGAGCCACACGCAGCCTCGCATCACAAGCTCACATGTACTAAATCTAAAATAAACTTTATGAGCCAAAATTATATGGTTTTTTTTCCTCTTAAACGTCTGACCGAGTTTTATACTATATTTTAAAGCCGGTTTGACCTGTACTGTCAAGGAAGGAAATAAAAACCAAAATAAAAAAAAAACAGTCAAGTTGTGATTGATTGCATCTGATTAAATCTGATTGCAATATATTATATGTTGTTGATATGCGAGTTAAGAAAGGTTTAGCAGTAACCTCCCATGCTGAGGTCAATACTAACATTAACTCTATATAAGAAATTTGACTCCTCTGGTCAAAACCCCCCGACTTCGACAGGTTTTGAATAGTGGGAATGTGTCAATCAATGCAAATTCTGACATCATTTCCAGGGCAACACTGTGACTCGTGTTCACTTTCCAGATGTTGGCATAGTTGCCATTAGTCTTTAGGGAACCTTACTTAGGCCTGCACTCAACAACAACATGGGTGATCCAGGGGTAAAAAGAGGGAAGTACCAGAGATTTGCATTTCCTTGTTTATGTAATAAACAAATGAATGAATAGAAATGGTCACCCCCCCCAGCATTGTCTCTTTAATAACCAAACAAATACAATGGCAAACTGGAGAAACAATAATACTTAATAATTCTTTCAGTTTCAATAGGGTCATATGCACTTATAAATATGCTGAACTTCAAAATGCTGATAAACCATGGACTAAACCAGAAAGTGGGGCCAATTTTTCCAGTCTTACACATATGCTGTGTGCAAAAAAATAAAACAAAACATTGTAACCTTGCCCCACATTTATAAATCAACAACAGTTATAAAGAGATTGATGAATAATGAAGCAGAGTAATCACACGGTGGTAGCCCTGTGCATGCTGCCATACTGCTGCTGTTGTTTGGTGTCAAATGTCTTTTGGTTTCGTTTGGCTTTATTGTGATGGAGCTTGTTTTTCCAGCAGTATGAGGATATGTGATCCGATTCATTCATTTAATATGTATTAATCTATTGTCTTTTGGTTATTATGTGCCACACCTTGCACAACATGGACGGATGGATGGATGGATGAAAAACCAAGAGAGAGCGACTTCAACATAAAACTTACTGCGGATCTGCCTCTTGATTTCCTTCATGGGATCCAAACAGCTCTGTGAGTAGAGAGTAAACAGAAGATGAACACAGAGGACAGTCAAAGTCTGTCACAAAACTGCATGACAGTTCACATAACTGACTTATTAGGCACACAGTATATCCTGTGTACGTGTGTGTGTGTACAGATACATACCGTCTGTTCATGGTTGTCCTTGTATGTCAGTCCAAAGTAATCTTTTTCCAGCAGATTAAGGTGATCACACACCTTAAAGAATAAGAACTGGCCCTTAGCACGTTTCTGTGGAGTTGGAGACACAAAGATTAAAACTAGTAGTGTCTGTTACATTGAAGCCAAATGAGTTCACACAGTGCTGGTTAGGCCCATCAGTGCCATGCAACTCTCAGTGTTTCTTAGTATCTCAGCATCATTAATGCCAAAAAGTGGATTATACTGCTAAAAAACATACACTTTCAGCAGTTTGACTGCATTTAACGCTTCTTACAACCGAGTAGTGGTGGTGCAAGATCACTTAGGGATACGTCATGCATTGGTAATTCCTCAGGGGGGCTACAGAAGTCACGCACTGGAAATTGAAAACTTGCCGATTAGATTTAAACTGGAAAATACAATTAAAAGCTACTGCATACTGTAAATGTTTCCCGATCTCAAGTTCAAACAAAGCCTGAGAAATGTGCCAGCAAAAAAAGGAGTACATTTAAAAAGTCCTTTATGCATCATTTAGTGAGATGGATGTTTCTGTCCATAGCTCCCAATCAATGCATCTCTGTTCCTCCCGTTTCACTATAAATCCACTTCTTTATTCTCTTGATCTTTTTTCTCCAGTCTCTCCATCTGTTTTTGGCCAACAAATTCCTTCATAACTCCCGATGGGACCCTTGGCTATAAAATCCTCCACACTCAACTATGACAATGACATTTAGCACACATCCATGCATGCATGCAGTGGCGTACACGCACATAAACACAGAATGGCGCCCTTTGGACAGAGAGAAGGTCAGACAGAGAGAGAGAGAGAGAGAGAGAGGGTGGGAAAAAAAGTCAAGAAAAAAAAAGGAAATAATTTAGTAATGCCCATTCCTTTTCTGTTAGCACAGCCTCAGTCGGGTGTACAGACAGTGAGAGTGGCGTTCCACAGACGGCGTGGTGAAAGTGGAACAAAGGGGGATGAAAGAGGCCATTTTTCTTCTCCTCTGGGGACAGCTGAAAACATCTTACACACACTCAGAGAGTCTGCATTCTGAACACCCATAGAATGTGACCTTTGGGGGGTTTAACTGACTGTGACAATGTGCTTCAGAGCAAGGCACTACCTCACGACAACTGTCTAATGTCTGCAGGACGTTGCAGTGATCTGAACTCATACAACACCGAGTTGAGAAAAGCTCAATTAAAACTACAATTTCATCAATATATACCAAACTGTTGCAACTGCAACATTCAGAAACGGTCACAGAAATACATGAATTAGGTGTGAAATCCTAAAATCTATAAAAATAATAAATAATGTGACCATAAAAGAGCTACATGGACAAAGTGTGTCTGCTCTGTGTGTTGAACTCACAGCAACTGTGCCTCATATTATACAAGTACTATTTGACTCAGACCTAATGGCTTCTATGAAACAGTGTTTTAAAGCGTGTGACACTGAAATCCCACTGAAAACAATGCCAATGAAATTCTTGGTAACTTTAAGACCATGTGACGCTAAGACTCTCCTTTGAAACGTACTCATGTGGCGAGCCTGACCAAGGTTTGCATTCAAGGTACTGCAACCAATAAAACGTGAATTAAGTTACTACACTGGAATTAAATTGATGCCATCAAGGAATATATAGAACAGATGGAATAACATGGTCAGGTAGTCAGCACAGTGTGCGTGTGTGTGTGTGTGTGTGTGTGTGTGTGTGTTGGAGTCAGGCTGGGCAAAAACAGAAAATTCAATCTCTGGAATGCATTGTGCATCTCTCCCTCTCACGACCTAACTATGCCAGTGTGTGGAGGGAGGGATGGATGGATATGCGAGTGTGTGTGTGTGTGTCTCTCTCTCTGTGTGTGTGTGTATACTTTGGGACAATAGCAGTTAGTTGCAGTATCAGCGCGATCTGTTGAAAGACAAAGCAGATACTGTTCAAACAGCCATAGACACTCAGACGCATGCTGTGGGGCGTTGGCACACTGTAGATTAGGAAGTGGGTTTACCACGGTAAAGATGCCGGTTCAAATTCCCAGAGAAAATCTGGGCTTGGAGAAAGCTCCCTATGTATTCTAGAGCTGTAGTGTTTTGAAGCAGACAGTGGATCTGTGGGGTGGCTATTCTGGGCAGTTTCCAACTGAATGTGTGGGAATGGTTAAATATGAGCAGTCTACTTTGGGAAACACAACCATTTCAACCACAAGAACCGCTAATAATGAGAAAAACACACATTGTCACAGAAACACAATGAGCAACAGTAATATGATAGTTAGCATTGAATTATTGCATCGCTTGACCCAAAATGACTTAAATTCACTAACCACTAAAATAACCCTGAATCACACCCAGTGTGAGGGACAGATGATTTTATGAATATCAGCACGTGTGCTTCCGTGTGTGTCTGTGTGTACGGCATGTGGTTGTTGGAGGAGCAGATGCAGAACAGTAATCTGGTTGGACCCCCCCCCCCCCCAAATTAACTGCCAGGATTGTGTGTGTGTGTGTGTATATGTGTGGGGGGGGGGGGGGGGTGGGGGTCACCTGACAAGTCCCTGCAGTAAGCATTTATCCCCTAAACAACGCCCCAACACTATGAGTGAGTGAGTGCTTCTGCCATAGTTGTACTTAGAGTCAGAAAGTTAAATATCCACTGAAATGTAATCATATTAGCCATTATATCACTGACATGCTGCCACACGCGCGGCCTACTTAACTAGCGTAAGTACATAAGATAATGATCCGATTCATTCAGCGGTTAAAACTTCCACCTTTCATAGATTTTCTTAGCGGCATGTACTGTATGTTTTATTTCAGTGTTCCGTGCATTAGGCTTCAGTCCTTGCAGGGTGTAGTAATACTGCAAGAATGCCTGACTGAACATTTTTGTCCAATCACCATTTTTTCTCTTCTCTAATTTGACCAATCATCATAGTAGCACGGCCAAACATCGTGTAAGGCGATCACAGTGCCGTGTTTGGGTGGACCGCAAGATGAAGTCACTGGATGACACACACACACACACACACACACACACACACACACGTCTGTCGTCCAAAAATCTTGGGAGACTTTCACATGGTAACAATGATGCATTGGTTTGATCTCATGTGATCAGAACAGAACTAAACTCTGAGCACTTGTTTTTCTTACATTAACAGATGTTTAGGAAATGTGGTGAGGCTGCTTTTACAATTGACAGCAGCACTGGCAGACAAAGCAGTGTAACATTAGGCAACAACAAAGTTTAAAAACACTAAATTCTAATGTTAAATTATAATGTATGCTCCAGCGTCTTACCTCCACCTCACAGGAGAAGTCTGTCCCATCCAGTAGCGTCACATGGCATACCACCAGTTTCATCTTGGTCTTCCTCACCAGACGAAGGGGAGACTGGAAAATGGAGGTCTGGCCTTCTTCTCCTCCTCCTCCTCCCTCCCCTTCACCTTGCACTTCTCCTTCCTGCTCCTTCTTCTCTTCCTCTACTCCTTGTCCCTCTGTTGTCTCTTTGGTCTCTTCAGGACTTTTCTCAACACTCTCATCCACCTTCTCTTCCTTGGCAGGCTGATAGGAGTTCAGAGGATGAGATGAAAAGCAATGTTAAACCACAGATGCTCACAGGGTCGTCCACTGTGCCCTTTCACGTAAAACCTTCAGATTCTTCTAAAAAAAAAGTCAGCATTTGTTCATTAAATCTGTTTGTCTACAGTAAACAAGAGAGATCGCTGCTTTCTCTACCAGTCTCCCTATGTGATTTCCCATCTCTTGTGAATCTGCTCTTGCATCAGGCATTTTTATTTGACCTGGTAATAGTAATGTTGATGTCACTGGGTGGGCCCGCGTGGCTTAATGTGATTAGTGGTTGGAATAGTTTGTGTGTGTGTCTGCGTGTGTGTGTGTGTGTATGTGTATGTGTGTGAGTGTGTGTGAGGGAGCAATGTTTCAATCTCCCACCCTCCCCAGGCTGTGCAGCACTTTAAAAGATTCTGTTTGCACAGCTGTGAATCACCAAAGTGTCTTCAAAGAGTTTGAGAATTGTGAAAATATGTGTCAGACAGAGGACAAAATTTGCTCCTGCAAAATACTTTTTATCACCTTGTGACTACTCCATGCAATCTTTAATGTAGGCTATGTGACAAATATCTGATGTTATTCAGGGTAATCAATAAAATCGTTTTGTTTCATAATCGGCGTTGATTATAAAAAATAATGCACGTTTATGCACTCTTGAGCTCATAATATTGATAAAAGATAAAATCCAAAAACTGTTTGAGAAAGTTTAGTTTTTCATATTTGTATGGTTACACCAAATGCAAAGTGGAGAGGAAAGACATCAAGTCCTGTGCAATGTTTTATGTTTATTTAAGTTAAGCCATTTTGTGAATCATTGGTTATTAAATTCTTATATTAAATCAGACGGAGGAAAAACAAAAGGAAATTGACCAAATGTATTCCCCCAAAAACATCTGCATCATATACGAGCAATCAGCTGCACTGATTTCTAAAGATAAACCAAAGACAGAAGACACAAGAAAACCCATGTCCAAAAAAATCCATATCTGTCAACTGCTAAATTTCAAATATTTATATATGTCAGTTTGTGTGTGGACACAATAAGCCTGAGGGAGTCCTTCAGTCTATTTCACTTTTCCTTGTGGAGAGCAGTTATAACAGTATGTAATCAGTACCTCAGTGTCCGTGCTGGCTTTGGAATGAGGTTTTTCTTCTTTTTCCTTCAATTGCTCCGACTTTACTGCCTCCTTCTCTGGCACTTCATCTGCGAGACCGTTCACTTCTGGGGCAGGCCCCTCCTCTTCCTGCTTCTCCACACTAATGGCTTCCTCTTTGAGTGCCGCCTCCTTGGTTGGAGAAGTCTTCAGAAGTCAACGGAAGACAATATTGTGAAAACAGAGACATTACAAAGCGGACATACAGTCGTGTGCAACAGTCTTTGACCACCATTAGATCTGTTGTTTGAGCAACACTATAATGATACCAATAAACACTTTACTGGGACACACCCAGAACATTTACAAATATTTTAGAAAAAGAAACCCCAGCTTCTATAGGTTTTAAGTGTCAAGTATTTAGTGTGATCTACTTCTATGACCCTGGTTCTAAAATGGAACTCTTTGTTGTGAAAAAGGTCTATTACGGCAGGTTTATTCAAGACATGCTTGAGCATCACATGTCTTGAGTAGGACATGTCAGTTAAACTAATATGTATACTCATCAATTCATTCCCAGTTGTGCTAAAATAATTAATTAACGATGCTTTTTATTCAGTGATAATAGCAGAGAGAATTTACTGTACCTGACTTAGAGATTTCTGCTTTTTAAGCCATGTTGGCAGGAATTTAGATATTCCCTTTCCCTCCTTCTCTTTCCCCTTCTCCTCTCCCTCAGCGCTCGCTACTTCCTGGGTTTCTTCTGTTGCCTTCTCCGATTGGTCCGGCTGATCAGCCGACTCCTCTGCTTTCTCCTTCACCTCTGTCTCAGAGCCCACTTCTGTTGTCATGGTGACAGATCAACCTGCAGGGAGAGAAAGGGAAAGTGATGGAGAGGTGTTAGATTTCAAACAAATCAAATAGGATGGTTTAAATAGTATGCTTTTCATTTGTATATTCTGGGATACATCTTAATGCTGAGAATGATACGAGTTGCTTTGGTTAAGAATGTCACTCGCTTTGACTGAAAAAAGACTGCCCCACTGATTTTTGCCAGCAGCATTACTTTTTTATGTCATGTAAGGTTGATTTTACCCTGGCATATATTTTATAAATGAGCTACACATGGTCATGTTAAGCTTTGAGCGACATTAGTGTTCAGCCCAACAATGGACTGGCGCCCTGTCCAGGTCGTACCCCGCCTTTTGCGCTATGTAAGCTGGGATTGGCTATTATGGTAGGTACCTTGTCACAAATGCAATAGAAAACCACAGTCCAATATTAGGCTGATATAAGAGAGCTGATATCCTGGCCCTTTGTCTCCCAGTAGTTAGCACATGAGCTCATAGCAGTTTGAAACATTAGCTTTTGGGTTGGGCCATCTCTTTTTACGCAAGAAGACAAAAACGCAAGAGTTTTGATGTCTCACACACACACACACACACACACACACACACACACAACACACAACACACAACACACTTCATCCGGGTCAACAGCTGGTTACAAGCAGTCGCACACTTCAGCGCACTTAACTCGCAGAAGAGGGTGAATTGACTGAATTCTTAATGACTGAGTCAATGTTATTACCCCCGCAGCTGTGGTCAACACATACACATACACACACTCTTCAACCCAAATATCTTTGGCAGCTCTGTCCACGCACACCCAATCAAAGCAACAGACACTGTTATTTAGTGTGACACTAATCTGGTGATAACACTAGATGACCATGACATTGGTCTTGAGGGCTTGTTGAGGTCAGGATTTGCAGTGTACCTGCATACACAGCCTGTTTCACTCTGGTGGGTGTGTGTGTGTGTGTGTGTGTGTGTGTGTGTTCGATTGTACCCAGCTTCAGGCTGAAGGTTAGGCATGATTCATACTCTATTAAGTCACTGTCCTGAATCTCTCTAATTCCATTTTTTTCCATCACACACACACACTATAGCTCTCTGCCCCCCCCCCCCCCCCTCTCTATTATTCATTACATAAGATTTTTACTCCCAGACCGTTTTACTCTGACTTGCTCTTTTCTGCCATGCCACCTTCAATGAGAGGACACACACACACATCCACAGAGTGCTCAGCAGTGGATGTGTGTAGGGCGGGGGCCGGTGTAAAAATAGAACAGGTCTCCTTAGGCCTGATGGGGTGATGAGCTAGGGAGGGGAGGAGGAGAGATGCCCATAGAGAGTAGGGCTGAACGATATATCGTTATCGTATCGATATCTAGATATGAACATTCAAGATATTCATATCGCAAAAGCAACGATATAAACAATAAAGATTTTCCCCCGCGCTCGCCCTACATGTACATTTCTGGCACAATAAACTTCATTTTTACGATTGCCCTTGAATGCACCACTGCGGCCAGCCAACCACAAACCTTATTTCATGCTTGCTGTGGATCGACAGCTGAAGCCAACCAATGACAAACATAGGAGGGCGGGAGGGAGACGGACACTGAGACGCACACACACACACACGACATACACAGCGGGAAAGAAAGTGACATGAGCGTGGAAGATAATGCGGCCGGTGGCGATTTTGTGCCAAAACATAAATCATCGTATTTTAGATTTAAAAAGGATGATGTCAACCAGAGCGAGGTGTTGTGCAGGTCGTGCTTGGCAAAAATTGCGACGAAGCAAGGTAGCACAACAAACATGTTTCACCACCTGAAACAACACCATCGCGTGCTGCACGAAGAGTGTATTACAATGAGAGAAACAACGGGGACTTCTCAGTCATCCCAAAAGAAGCCCAAGCAAAGTGTGTTGAGTGGAAGCAGTGCCTGGTTACTGTTGCAGAGCTGTTAGAAAAATCTTAAAATTGTGCATTGTGTGTGAGCGACGTGCATGTTCCTGTTCTGCAAGAACAAAAGCCTTGCTATGAGATATGCTGATGAACAAGCAAATATCCTTCAGGCGTTTGGAGAGATGTTTCAGGATATGAAAAGTAAACAAAGGAAACTGAACATAATGTATTATTTTAGCTGCTAAATGTGGAAACCAGAAAACCCACTCTACAAAAGCAATGAGCTGGGAAGCAACAAAGGGCTAAAGGCTTGAGACGACAAACATCCCTCTGGTTTAGTTCTACAAAACTGGCTGTATGTCACGAGGATTTTCTTCATCTTTGAGGAACTGACTGCTGTGAGTAGATTCAAATCTACAAAAACAGCTGCGAGTGTCATCATCATTATCATCACTTCCATTTGACATCAGAGGACGCACCAAAGAGAAGCAGCTCCAGCCATCAAATTAGAGAGGTTAGTGTGATGCATGTGTTCAATAATTTAGTCCCCACAAAGGATGCTATTCAAGTGAAATTTTTGTGTTTGTGTGTGTGAGAGAGAGAGAGACAGACAAAGACGGTGAGAGAGACAGAGAGAGTTGGCATCAGATTGTAGGTTTTTGCAAGATGTTTGTCATGGCCACTTAGGGCCTGCTTCAAACCAGCCCTCAACTGTTAAACACCAGGAACCTTGTTCTACCTCTCTTGAAACTTTTTAACTCTCTCCCTTCTCCTGTCTTCTTCCTCTCTCTTTCCATCTCTTTCAGTTGTTCTCACCTACTTTCCAGCACATGGGTGCCTCTTTCACCTTTTCCACTAAATCTTCTGCACTCCCCCCTCTCTCTCTATCCCTTTCTTCCAGGCACCCTTTCATTCTCCTCCAATCACCCACTCACACTATGTCCCCCTGAAACCCCTCCCGTTTCCCTCTTCTTCCCACAGTCCATATAAACAATGGCGATGGCATCATAACAGCCTTCCCTCCTATATGTACACACAGTGATGCATCATATACACAGGGAATGTTTTATGGCAGGAAAACCAGGAAAAACAGGAAAAACAGTATTCCTGTAACTTGGCTCCATCATGTACAATTTATCTAAAAGGCAAGTGTTGCATTATTCAAAATCCTCCTAGTATAAGATACTAATCTTATAATTATCTGAAAGCATACATATATTCATGATACTTGAGACTTGGTTTAGTAGTTTATTCAGTAGGCAGTAAAACTTTAAAGTTTTGTTCGAGTTAACTGATCTATTCTCTTTTCAGTCAGTGCTTTTAAATGACATCAGAGAAAAGGGAATCATTATGTTAGTCTGACAGAAACCGGACAAAATCCAATCAAAAACACACCCAGATAATGTGATTGGGAGTCAAATGACTACTGCATGTAGTCAGACCCCTGCTGGCCTGGTGGCTCTCCTCATGCACCACAGTTTCCACCCTTAGCCAACACCAGGATATAATAGAGGAGGCCAGTTCACAAAAGAAGACGACAACCGCGACAAAAACGTGGTGAAATTCAAGCCAGGGAATGGCACTCGACATGCTAAAAACTAGGCAAACCAGTATAAATCTGCATAATGCTAACAAACTGAAAGGGGGCGTGGCGCCACCTGGCGTAGGAGGGGGCAGACATACTTCAGTCAATAAGTCAATTGCTCCCCCAGTCCATATATACTGAGACAATCACTGTAGTCCTCCTGAATGACATAATCACATAATTGTATATGGACATGAAGTGAATGTCAGTCTCAGTGTTAGACAAGCACAAATGACCTTGATTGGTCCTTTAAAGCTTCAGATTAGTCATCTTTACACCCTACGGCTATTTAACCACCTGCTCTCCAACAGTCTACAGGTTAGACTTTGCCCTTATGCATAAAATGAATGGATAAATGAATCATCATGGACAAGACCAACAGCCTTACCGATTGTTGTCTGTGGTTCTTTCTCTCCTGTAACTCCTTTCCTTTAGCCACTTGTCACCATCCTGAATTCTCAATTTCTTTTTGCTCTTCGATCTCTCTCTGCCTATGTCTCTCCGTTCATGTTGTCTTCCGTCACCTTTACTTTCCCACCTCCAAGAAAATGCCTGTCCTACAAACTGTCATTGCCATTTTCTCTTCTCCGTCATCTCTCCTGCCTCCCTCAGTGCTCCATTCCGCCCCCCCCCCCCCCCCCCCCCCCCCCCCCGAGAGACGATCGCTGACAGAAATGAGGGCAGAAAACCAGAGAGAACAGAGAGGAGTAGGGATGGGAGGTGGAGCTGGTGAGGAAGAATTAGAAAAGAGCAAGATGAGAGAGACAGGGGAGTGGAACGTGGATGGTTGATGAAGGAGAGAGAGAAAGATGGAAACCCCACCTACTGTGCCACATTACAAATGGACACAAATTATAAGGATGGAGACCACACTTCAGCTGTTCCCTCCATCCTCCTCACAGAATAGAGTGCAGGGTTAACTGTTCTTGCGACATCTTAGTTTCAGTCAGTCAACAATCTGTTACTTCATTCCTTCTGAATATTGATCAGAAACAGACTTTTTCCATCTAATACTTTTAAACATTTTTTTAATAACACATCTCTTCAAGTTCGGACTGCAACACGAGTCTTGTTTACTTGTTTCAATCCATTGGTACTGTTGATAAAACATTTCACAGTCTTTTGAACAGTGACATTAATCTGACATTAATATAAACTTAAGCCGTCTTATTCCCCATATGAGAGACCATATTCTTATTTGCATATTTAGAGTGTTGATGTTTTTACCCCATGCACACTGCAGCTGCACCAGTCGAGAAAAAACACACACACACACACACACGACAGCTACTCCACTTACAACTTTATTGCTGTCTGACTGGGCTTTAGGGGTTGTTGTCATAGCAACATTTGCATGACGTGGTCTGTGGCCAAGAGATAAAATTTTATGAGAGAGACAGACACGGGATAGAGAGCAAAAGTCAACAGAGAAAGAGAAGGGATGGATCCAAGTTTCTGACATCAGTGTTCTTGTTTGTTTACTTCTTTGTCAAGCAGATATGACAACATTTAATACAATAAAAACAACATGCAACCCCGCCCATCTCACTCTAGAGGGGGTACAGAAGGGAGGAACGTGTCTCTGTGGAAATGACTTCCATGGACTACAATAAATCCCAATGGAGACAAGATATTGCCACAGCAAAAATAGAGATTAGTGGACATGGATGTGACAATAGAAATTATGACTCTGTCTAAATCCATTCCAAACCACATCAGATATTATGTGGTGGACCTACAGGAACTGCAGCACCTACTTTTCACTCTCTCCATCATGCACCACACCCAACAGATCTGCAACTCCATAACTACAGTCAACTCGGTAACTGTGTTCGCTGCCTGCACAGAGAATTTATTCAAATTAATTCTGCATATATAGCAGAATATTTAGCACTATCCATCCAAGCATCCTTCAATTCAAGAGAAAAGAAACACCTTTAGCCACATCAGAAGTACTAAATGGACCAATAGATTAACTTTTCACAGAGGGCACAATAAAAAAATAAGATGCGAACAATATTCCAGAAACCAATTTAACCAGCCTGGGTGTTTAAGGTGTAAACATGTTGGCATAATAACACATTATAAGCTGTATTTGGAGTGTGCATGGGTAACGTGGTGTGGATCCACCTACAGTGTATATTTACACAAATGTGCAATCCAAGCTTTGCACTAGGAGTGGTACTTCATTGAAACAAGTGACTAAGAGATGACACAGTTTCTGACACTGTGATCCTGATTACACTGTGCTCAATTTTGACAATTTGCTGATAGCTTTTCTCACTTTAAGATGAGAGAAATTCACATCAAATACATTTATAATCTGGAGAGTGGGGACCTGATATGTAAAATGAAATATTTTAAATCTGACCTTGCGTCATGGACCAGTGCAGCACTATACATTGTCTGGTTCAGACCTTTGGACCCCACTGTACTGTATATAAAGGACATCAGTGATGCGAATTGTGATTAATACAAACCTTTTCTGTTAGCTAACTGTACAACAACAGCAATACTTCAGATGTGTGATTTAAGGTGTACTACAGTATATGCATGAAGAGAACACAAGTATCACACAGTAATCATTTTTAAATATGTTTTTCAAATGATGTAAAAATGACCATTACCTCTGATATCACAAATCATAACGCAATCACAATGCCTGTCAAAAATAATATTCAATAAGATACTAATTCAAAATCATTCAGCCCTACACTGGAACATCCAAAATCTTCATGCAGCAAGCCAATGGCTTTACAGAATATTCCAACAGCTAACAGAGAGCCCTAGTTTGGTTTTGAAATAACTGTGCACACACACAGGGGGTAGAATCCTAATCTGTGCTGTCCTCTTGTACTATTTGTCCATCTGTCACACCATGAGAGCTGCACACACACACACACACACACTTCAAAACACATGGAAGCACAAATATACTCCAAATGTTTACATACATGTACTCTTATAATCCCTGATGAACACCCTAGCGATGGATTTGTCTTTCCAATTACACACAGTCACACACAAATACTAAAACACGAGTGGTGTGAAAATTCCCAACATGTCTGTTGCTCTACACTGCACTCTGACACTGAGGATTACACAAAGGATAATCCCTGTGTACGTTTGTGTGCGTCTGTCCGCATGTAGATCCATTTACCACTTCATCCAACTCTCTGGATAAGTCCACACTCATATTATTTTATTTTCAGAATGCATCACTTTCATTATGCTTCTGACCGGTGTCCACAAAACACAAACAGCGCCCTTTGGAAATACTTTTTGTTTCCTTGGATACAAATCTTTCGGATGAGGAGCAACAGAGATCTTTTTTAGTTTAAAGCAGTGTTTTAAAATGAACAGCGAGCCTTTGTCTCTGCTTCTACTCACAATCTATGCGTGACAACAAAATCTCACTGCCTTACCTCCCAGTGTCCCCTTGTTGCCTTAGACTTGAGCTTAGCAAATGAAAGGTCATCTTATAAGTGAGGCTTAGGGGAAGACAACACTTTATCATTACTGCTGTTACTGTGTTATTACTGTCAGCGTGTAACTGCTGGTGTCAGCTGCAAACTCTTACTCTTAAACGACAAGAGATGCTCTTCCAGTTAACTTCTCAGGACTGTAAAACATTCCAAGAATGTTGTCAACTATACTACGCATTTGCTGATATTCATGGATATTATCCGATGTATAATTGACGGTGGATATACCGCCGTCAAAGAGGAAAATAGAGAAAGGTTGTCAGACACCCCCCCTCCCTGACATGCAAGAATAATGGGTCAGCTCAAAACTACTATTGTGAACTGCTAAACTCCTCTATTCAACGATTAAAGCAGTCAGGCGCAAGTGGCCAGTTCGTGTGAACTTGCAGGCGAGTGCTGGTCAGTCACACGAGTGAACAAGAGCAGAGGTGTGTGTGTGTGAGTGAAGGAGTGAAAAAGACAAAATGGAGTGGAGGGAGAAAGCATGCACTAACTGCAGTGTGTGAGTGCAAGGAAATGAAAGACAGTGAAACCACTAGTGAAACTGCACAGCTCGCTCTCTCTCTGGTAGAGGTGGGTGTGGTGTTACTATGGCAACATATATCCCATAGAAGGCGGTAGCAACAGGTGCTTTGTGCTCATTGCAGCTGTCTTGATGCAGAGCAAGTGAACATATCCTGTGGTACAAAGTTTACCATCGATGAGTGGATCATTATTTTTTCATTAGAACACACTAAAAGCGTTACAATCCATTCCCCCCAAATATGGTGATCACACACAGTGATGCACCAACTCAACTCATCGATGCTCTACCCCCTTACCTCCTCACTCCTAGCACTTATTCTGAAGCAGCACATCACCAAGTCACATCCACCTGACAACTACCCTTAACCTTTAAATCTAAAATTAGGCATTCCCCTCACGCAGATCACGAGGTGTCCTCATTTTCACAGCGTTACTCTGTTTTCTCAGTTACTGTGAGAACACGCTCTCTTTAAACCTACACACACGCTCTCACATCATTATCTGAAAAATGCTGCACTTGAGGAGGTCTTTGACATGAGCAGACAAGTTATTTAGGGACCCAATATCAGTTCATCCCAGACCACAGACCTCTAACCTCTGGCCAGAAAACAGGAAGTGTAGCACAGGGCATCTTCTCCCACCGCACAAGTAATTTTCCCATCCTTCCATCTTTTCATTGTAGTCACATGTGTCTAAGTATTTGTCTCTTTCATTACAAACCTGTCACTATAGAAACATCTGTTCCATCGTACTCTCTGAACAGCGTTGTTCCGAGTGATCATCAGGAAAAGTGATGATCACGAGTAGGTTTTATGTTGGCAGGACAACCAAGTAAACAGAGAAATGAAGTCTGGCCTCTTCTACTCACCGGCCTTTGTTTGACTAACCTCTGTAACTTAATAGGTTTTCTTATAAAAGGTTTTTTTTTATTCAGTCTTTGTGAAAGGCTCTCACATTTTTTTGGTCCACAATGTGGGAAGAAGAGCTTCGGACTCAGGGAAATCAATAATATGAAGCCTTGTGAGTGTATAACACATTTACAGTTGTATAAAAAAAAGGTCACCTTGGCTGTGTCCAAATTGTGAATTAATTGCTTTTTCAACGGCAGCGTACTTTATTAATCCCAAATAAAAATGAAGGTGGCGTCAAAATGTTCAAACAAAAAAATGGTGTACAGTAACACATTCACAACTTTTCATAATACTGATCTGTCAGAGTCTGAAATCTTACTAGTTTCCAAGTCCATTGCCAGCTAACCTTGCCATGTTATACAAGTAACATGTAGTACATAACATTGTGATTCAGAGGTGCATCTGGCCACGCTCTTTGACTGGTGTCCTGTCCCCAGAGTCCACTTAACTGCCCCATTAACATTAAACACACAGATACATAGAGGTCCTTAGTCTGAACATGCAGGCACACACCCATCTAAGTTTCATACAACAGGAAACAACTGTGACAAACTAAAAATGACAGGGGTGAAAACTAACGAGTATACATGAGTAAATACAGTGTTTTTATTTAATTCATCATAGTAATTATCCAGGATAAATCATTTTTGAGCTCCAGCTTATCATTCCCTGATCAGTGGGCAATACGAGCAAATGATGCTGCTCTGTCTGTCTGAATCTCCCTCTAACACACACACACACACACACACAAACAGAGTTCACTGGGTCCTTTACACACTGTCCAACATGCTTTACAAACTTCAGAGCCTCTGAAAAGCGCCTAATGAGAGCAAGCTCGCAAAGTTGTCAACCTTCTTGCCCCAGACACTCCTCTCACTTCCTTTTCCTCCCCTCTACTCCAATGTCTCTCTTCTCTTACATGTGATCCTTTTGGACTTTTTGGACAGACTGAATGACTGAACAAATTAGTCAACAATGGGTCAACACATAATGAATAATTTAAATGAATTGTTGTGTTAATAGATGGGTGGGTGAATCCATCAATCATGCGATGGAAGAATTGGTAACGCAATTAATATGCAACTTATAAAAAAGACAACATGGAAAATATGTATGCTGATTTTAAATGAACACTAATTTAAAAAAAAAAAAAAAGTTGAGGATATTTGACTGAACGTGACAATTAAAACAACTTTTGCAAGATAAAATTCTTTCCTTGTTGCCTTTTTCACAGCTTTTCTTGGTAAAACAGATTTTAAATTTTAAGATTTTATTCCTTTGTTGAGGCCAACCTAGATGCACCCTTTAAAAGATGAGGGCTCTGCCCTCTTCTCTTCAGCCTCTCTGTGAGAATGTGACCCTGTGCTGATTAATCTGTTTTTAACTATGTTTGGCCTCCTGCCAAAGCCACAGGCCCACTCGCTCTCCCTCTGGTTTTATTCCATCGCTTCTTTCAGAGCTGGACACTTGCTGGGGACCTGGGGTGAAAGCAGTTAGTGCCCTCTTTGAAGTAAAATGTTACCATTCTCCTCTAATAAATCCTCTCATTTAACAATAAGTCTCCATTCTTGGCACAACAATTAAAATGCACAGTCAAACTCCATTACATTTACCTCTGTTACACTTATTGGCTCAACACAACAAAGAGAACACTCAGTACATTTTCATGTAGAGTGTGTCCACCTGCTTCAGTGATTTTGACCAGTATCAGACCAGAGTATCACTAATGTAAACATGCTGACTTTAATCTTAATGATGACTATTTAGCCACCAACCGTCACACAAATCCTCAACATCTCTATCTTTTCACTCCACTCCCGTCCTTCCCTCACTCTGCCCTCTCAGAAATGAGCTCAGCGATGCATTTCAGTTTCCATTCATCCATCCTCTGATCTTCTGTGTGTGTGAATCTGAATGATGTGGTGCCCGTTGGCCTTAGGCAGACCTGAATGTGACAAGTTAATACACGGCAGTCACAGCTGATTATGGCACACCAGAATATGTCTACTTTGATAATTGTTGAGACTCTTTCAATGTCACTACAACAGAAGACATGAAAGCCACGGATTCAGCTTTAAGCAAGAAGCAAACACATGCATAGACTGGAACAAGACAAAGAAAACTCAATGAATTTGATTTGTGACTTTGTGCTTCAGACGGAGGATTGATTTTTGTTTTGTACTTTCTACTTTTCGAAAAACACGGTCACCACGAGTCATTTAACCTGCTGTGGAACAGTAGGGCTATCTGTGTGTGTCTGAGCTGATGTGACATGTTTGGGTCCTGTTGAACGCACAAGGTCGGGATGAAAACACACACACACACACACACACGCAGGGATGTTCCCATAGTCTTTCTGAATGATTAAGCAATATCTGTGTCGCTCTCATTCAGTCTCTCCTTCACTTGTACTCACTTCCTCTCCATTAATTTTAGTTTTTCCCCCCGTTCTTAACTATACAACACTCCAGATAAACTGTTAATTGTAATGTTTAGCATCTTAAACTTAGACAATGTTGTGTTTATGTTTCTCCAGTTTTAATTAACAGTGCTCTACAACACAAAGATCAAAGACTAGGTAGAGGTAACCAACTGTAACAACATGCAAAAACATACACTGAGGGATCCCTTATTAATGGATATGATGACAGCAATATTAAGGGGGAAAATCATGATCACATTCTAGCAAACCAAGACTTAGCTCCAGCTACATTTAATGAGCAGATTCTCCCACCAGAACAACCAATTAAGTCCTCTCATTAGTGGGTTTGACAGAGCTGCCACTGTTCCACACACCCCCAGGAGTCTGAGAATGAACATGATCAGCTATACACACACACACACAGGGGAGTCCTGACAGGAAAAGTGCACAACAGTGACATACTATACATGATTACTCCTGACTTTCACTCCAAGATTTCAAAACCATGAATCCCTCCTGCTAAACAAAACCATATACAGTAACAAAAATAATCAAATGCATATTATGTAGTCCATTTACTTGACAGGAAGACAATACAATAGCCCTTGTGAAGCATGTTCAATCGCTGCCAAGACTTCACAAGAAGTGTTAAATCCACACTGGTAACTTTTTTTTGGAGCATAATCCATACTGTTGTACTGCACTTCATTTTATTTTGTTGATGTTTAATTCACGTTAAAAAGGTACAGTGTGTAGGATTTAACAACATCTATTGTTTAAGTTGCATCCTGCAGCTTAATAACTCTCACATATGCCATTTTGTGTCTAATCTTTTCACCTAAATTTTACAAATTTGACCTTTAAAGCAGCATTATCTACATGTTTCAATAATTTCTTACTCTGACGATTTGTCACAGTCTGTGGTCAACATATGGAAGGTCAACATACAACAAACACACACAGGAAACGTCTACGTAGACCACACAGGAAAGTGTGCTGTACGCTGGCCATGTGTGATACACACCCTATGCCAATAATCCTTGCAAACAATAAAAATGATAAGGAAAGGAAAATCAATGCTAATATAACATTGCACCACCATTGCACATGACACTGTGTCTGCCCTCGTTACCTTCTCATAATGGAGAAAAGACAGGAAGGCCTGCAGAGGCACCAAATCTAAGCTACACTGATTAATGTGACTGAGCACTGGGCCACACAGACACATAATTATAGGACGATTTATAAGAGCGCGGTCAATAAATACATGCTGACATAATTGCATGGTGAGGTACTGTAATATTATTCTGCCTGTGTCAGTGACAGTAAAGCAGCAGATTTTAAGAGGCACCTTTAATAATGTACTTCAGGGAGCCCGGTTTGATTTATCAAAGAGAGACAAATCTACAAGTAACAAACTGGCTGACTGTGTCAACATTGATTCGATGCATTAATCAATATGTTTTTCAATTCCCACTGACTGTGCACATGTCAGCACACTCTCAGCTCAGTCCAGAGTGGCTGGTTAGTTTGCTGACCTGTCTGCCTATCTGTCTGTGAAATACACAATGCCTTGCCTTCTGTCAAAGTATGACCTTCTATGAGTTGATCTGGGAAACACACACATGTCAAGGACTGCATGTGCATACAGTCATGTCAGCAGACAAGTGGCATTGAAAGGTTCATGAGAAAGTATGATATTTGAACAGGCAATATACGGTCAAATCAGCAGCAAGTCAAATGATCATGTGTGCTGCTCATAAAGTGAAAATTATCATCTGGTTCTAATTGAAATATTAAGTTGTTGCTTAATAGAGCGTTTTGTGTGTGGTGGTCAAACTCAGAGCACGTTTACCACATCATCTCTGACAGTCAGTGGTTGATAAGAGTGATGACCTCATTGTTTAAGAGCAAACTCCGTTCTCCCTTTATTTGAGTGAGTGTCGCGTTATCTCAGCCCATGTTTTACTTTATCACACCACAATAACAGAGTAAATCATTTAAATTCATGATGTGTACATTAGAATTCTTACTAGACAATTGAATTCAGAAACAATTAATGAACAGTGTCCAGGCCCAACCAATGTAGAAAAGTTTTTTTGGGGCGGGCGTGACTTTTATGTATGGTTTAAGAATGATGATTTAAAAAAAGAAAATTATGAGACTGCTTCAGTATGTGTGTATGTGGATTTAAATGCATGCACAGTATGCATTTGTGTATTTTTTCCATATAAGTGTGCATTACTTTATTTATTTATTTATTTGTTTTATAGCATATATTAGGGATGAGCCAATCAAATTTTACAGCCGATACAATCCAAAAGTCCTATATATCTACTATATATCATTTACAATGCACAGAAAATGTAAATCAGCAAACAAAAGTTTTTAGGTGAGTCATGCTGTGGGCTTTTTATTTTCACACAGCTGGAGAATCATGTCTTTGAAGTAGGTTGAAATGGCACAAATGTGTCATTCTCTGAATGCTCTGAATGCTGGTCATTGTTTAAAAGGTCGAAAATGACTGTATTGGTCTGATATCTGTATCGGTACATGCTCTACTTTGTGATATCGGTATCTGCTGGGAAAAAGTGGTATGTGCCATCCCTAGCATATATGATATGTTAATTAGTTTTTTCATGCTGTTCATGTTAACAACTTTCCAAAAAATGATAAATAGCATTTCAAAGTTTCATACGTTGCTTCATTAGACAGATAGAATTGTATTGATTGGGACTTTTTTTGAGTTAAAGCAGCATAATATAAGACACACTGAAGAATGTATAAATATAAGAATATATATCAGAATAGTATTAAATTAAAGTACAATACTCCATACATATAGAAAGGGAGGTTAAAAGGAGATCAAATAATACAACTTGAAAGAATGTACAAGGACATACTCTACAGGTAAATAAGGCTCTGGATGAAAAACTGTAAAAGGCAGTAAACAGCGTGTTCTCGTTCTGCTACTCATACAGCGGGAGGTTAAGGTAATGAACACAAACGCACCTCAACAGCAGATAAAACACTTTAAATCCAACATTGTTGTGCTTGTTCTCAGCACCGTGATGCGTTCAAACACCCACGAAACCGCTGCTAGTTTACTTTGGCAATGAATTGTCCCGCAGAGACAACGAAAAAACGGAGACGGATGTTTGAACAGCGTGACGACTGCATTAGCATGGCTGGAACAAACTACCGTTAATGTGACTAACGTGACAGCACAATTCACCTACAACGGGAAATACGACCACGACCAACAGCGTAAAACTGCGGACTACTCATTTATAAAACCACGCGTGTTTCAACACAAGCTAGCCCTTCCCACGCTGAAAATATCCACGTAAAACACACCCGCGTGGGATACAGTGGGATATGAGAGGAGTTGAGGTGATGATGATGATAATATGGGAGAAGATAGGCGCCATGAAAGAAAGGTAAGGGGGGAGTAACGGGGATTTCACCCGGAAAGCTCTACGTTAGATTATCCGTTTCAGGTGTCGTTACGGTTTTTAGGTGCAGGTTTACCACCCACCGCTAAAAAAAACCACACTGCATTTGACGCTAAATATCGAAAGCGTTGAAGCAGCGGCAATCGCTGATGTATAAATCACGTGATTTAAAACGGGGAGAATTCTAATTACCTGTTGCAATTCCCAGCGATGCGTATTAGAGGAACTTTTCCAATCTGTGTCCACTTGCTGTGTTCCCCTCCAAAAATAATAATGTTCGCCTCACTGTTTCAGCCTCCAAAATCCACAGCTTCTGTCCTCACACACAGACAATCTGGCCAGTAGGTTCAAAGCAGACGTGTCCATCATCCTTAAGACCCGCCCATACAGTGAAAAAACATCTTTTTGGCGCCTCTCATTGGCTCATAAGGATTACTGTATTAGATGCTAACATCTGATTGGTCAACAGGACTGTCCATTCGTGTTGGAGGGATTTTTGACGCAGACGTAGAAGTGGTGGCGTGGCGGAGCAGCTCCCTCTAGAGGTTAGATTGTGTTACTGCAAAATGTTGACGCTTGTTCATTTGTCATCTGGTTTATGCTGGCCAGAATTTTTTCGGACGAGGATTGGATGAATATTACATCATCTTAATTTCTTTTCTTTTTTTTTGTCGACATTATTGGAATTATTCTTATTTTGCACATCTGCTCTGTACTGCAACTGCTGAACAAATTTCCAGAGATATGTTAATATTGTGTATATTTCTACTTTTATGTATATACATTTAAGTTTTAATTATAAATTGTGTGTTCATTATTGTACAGTTATTGCGTTTCCTAATTTAATCTTCCTTTATTTAAATTTGTTGATCCATTTGCCTCTTGTTATTGGGGTTGGTATGCACCAAAAACACCATACTGTAGCTTCTTGGCAATAAAACTGATTCTGATTCAGACAATGGTTTCATCTTACACTCACTTTAATATATTGTGCCATATAATTGTGCCCAGTATTTGAGATATGCTGTTTATGGCCAGTTATCAACAGTGAGCAGTTGATGAGGCAATCTTTTTGTAACTGCTCTCCAAGTCACTGAGTTGGGATGATGATGATGAAGAAGAAATAAGGAATAAGAAGGCAGTGATGCAAAATTAGAGATGCCAACTGTCTTAATACAACAGCAAGTCACAGAATTAATGGATTTAACTGACTGTGCACAGATTAAACCTCTGATTTTGATCTCTATTTTTCATATATGGATTTACTATAGGTATGTCTTGAAGCCTTATGGAATCAGAAGACAGTCCCGTTTCACATTAACTGTACATGGACTGTTTTAGAGTTTGAGACAGTTTGTGTTGTTATTTGTTAAAAGTTAAGTGGAGAAATATGTGTTGAAGTCACACATACAATCTTTGATAATGATGGACACATTCATTGATTATGTCAATTACTTCGCCTGCACTCAGTTATTCTTCACTCTCAAACACACACACACACACCTCTTACATATATAACCACATCCAGATTACAGAAGCCTAAGTAATTGGCTTATAGTGTGAGGCAGTGTGGAGATTTGACATCCACCGAGGGGGAGGAGCAAACAGCATTAATGTGACGTAAAGCAACAAACAACTGTGGATACGTTTTTACGATTGGAATATAAATACTATGTGACATAAATTGACAACAGAGAGGTATTTAAAAAAGGTATTTTAATAGTAAACTGAAGAGAGTGACAGTCAATCATCACATTCTGCATCTAGGTGGTTCTATAGTAAGTGAAGGGTGTGTTTCAGTGGACTCACCAGAAACAGGAGCAGTATGGATCCAGCAGAGGAGCAGGTCACAGCAGGAGCACGCACACAAACACAAGAGAAATAGAGGGGCATGAGAACAGGAGCATTGCTCTGAACCCTGGGTCCTATTTCACATCACAGCAAACATCAGATACAGCAGCATACACGAGAGTGAGATGCAGTTGAAATTGGGGATTATTATCTCATTTAATTCAATAAATATATTTGATTTTTACAGATTTGTACCACTTTTAGGATGGAGAAAAAGTCAGTATTCATCTAATCTGCTGATTAGTTAAAGTGACACAGCTGATTCCTGTTCACAGACTTGATGAAACAAACAACACGCAGGGATATGGCAGCAAACATCTGTGTATTATTCTTATTGTCTCTCTTTCTACATGTTATCATAGCGAAGGGAAACCAAGCCACGTCAGCTCATTTAATCACACAAATCCTGCAAAACAGAGCTAACTAAGTGAATTAAAGCCACCTTCCCCTCGACCTTTAGCAGCCTCAGTCGGTACCACAATAATAACAATACATGCTGTGTAAGGGAGGACATATCCCTGGAGCTCTTCAAAAAAAAGCAAAAGACATGAATTCAACAAGTGAACTGGTTTCACTGTGGCTCTGTGATGGATCATTTTACTCTCAATTAATTGAGCTTTACAATAAGTAAAGTAACTGTAATAAAGACAAACTTAACAGGGCTCTGTTAATAGTAACTCCTCCATAATCCATAATCTCTAATACAAACCAAGTAAAAAAACATGTACCTGATTATAAAAGTCAGCTTGTCCTGATCTATTTCTCTTTGCTCTCTTCTGTGCTACATCTCTCCTCTATGCATTTGCTCGTCCCAGTGATCACTTTTGCCTTTATCGTGACTTCAGACCAGCGTCCTCTCTGTAAACCAACACACCGCACTTGAGTCGAGAATCCGACCGAATCTCCCAGAAACCGTGTCCTGCAGCCAAAGAGCTACAGCAGGTTAGCTGTTCAGTTCCCCATCCAGGGCACAAGATCAAGCCAGTGCAGATTCTCTGGAGGATTAGCAGCGAGTCCTTCTGACAGGAATTACCCTGACATAACCATCTGGACAGCAAAACACTGTTCATTAGCCATCCTTCAACCCTCAAACCTTGTATCCTTGTGTACAGATTGTAAAGGATGTCCAAACTACACCTTGTAGATTAATCTTACATATTAAATGTACATTTCCTCTGCCACTGAACATGGTGGAATTTGCTTGTCATGAGCTTCAGTCTTTGGTCAGGAGTCAGGACAGACTGGACACTACAGTAACTTAATATAATGAGATGGCTCTGCCCAGCCATGCAGAGAACAATAGAGAGAACAGATCAGAGATCAGGCGAGAAAAGAAACTCTGCTCCACAACAAAATTGTGTTGTGTTGACAAAACCTTTGCTGTGTTGCATTTTAAAGAATCAGAATCAGTTGTGTTGAAACTGTGTGGTCATACAGTTGCTCCATACCAGATTAAGAGACATACAGTTACAAAAAGGAAAGTACCATATATTACAAAAATAGAAGTCATTATATATACATATAATATATGAAAAGCAAGTCAAATCAAATAAAATACCCCTTATGAATATATACAGATGTATGCAGAATATGTACCAAATAAAACATTATCAATATGATAAATAAGAACAGAATGTACAGAATAAAACTGCAGTTGGCTACATTTGTATATTTTATTCAGTTTTGGTGACGATTTATTCATTTTAAGTTAAACATGCTTTTTTATTCTTAAGTTAAAGTTTAAAAACCGTTATTGGATTTTTATCATTAGCAATTTACAATCATTCTGACATTTATGGTTGATGTGGTCAAAAATGACAGCAGGCTCACAATATTATATTGTATATATTATATTATATGCTGTACATTGTGTTACAGGACAGCATATCATTATCAAATTCACCACATACCCCAGTATTTATTATACTAACATACTATGTTTGTGGTGAGCAATGAAGTCCAACGTTTGTGCTGCTCATTCATTGTATTTAGCAGTGAGATTGAAAAATATTCCCACATTCTGCATACAGTCAATTCAAAAAAACAAAAAGAACACTAATATTATTATCACGAATAATAACACACACATCAAACTGCAATTTACCTGACGAGTGGGTGACAACCAGCTGGAACACGCTGATTCACTCAACTGAGCACTTTCCTTTGTCGCTCTCTCGTGTCTTGTCTCATGTCAAACAAAACCAATGCAATCGACAAATACACAAAGCTCCTGTTTTCTATCTGTTTGTTTTATATCACGTTAACCACAAGCTATCCGGCCTCTTCTCTACACTCCTTAGTGTGTTGTAACTCTACACGGCAGCATCAGGTGTCAGGGGAGGAGGAGGAGGAAAGAGGCAGAGATGGAAGTTTTTAACCTGGCAGATTTATTTATAGAGCATTTTTACATACACACAAAGGTAGATTCAAGGTGCAGTACAGGAGCATTTCAAAACATGTTTTAAAACAACACAGAGACGGAACTGCAAGACAAAAATGACAACCCCATAACACGTTGATAAAAAGAGTTTTTTGTATGAATTTTTTTTGTATGAATAAAATATGATCAAAAGGAAGGTACATAAAAAAGAAAAGTTGGAATAATTTATTTTAAAATACTGTTAAATAATACAAATAGTGTATATTTAAAAACACAAAAGTAAAATATATTGTGAGAAGAAGACAAGAAATAGAGAGAGGCATCATTATCTTAGCACTGATAGGATAATAATATGTTGTTTTGTGTGTGTGTGTGTGAGAGAGAGAGAGAACTGTATCTTAAACAGGTAACTACATGTGTGGCACCTCTCATCCACTCATACCCACAAATTATGAACTGGCATGCTGAATAGTTTTGTGTTGTGATGTTGTGAACTTTAACATGCCAAATATGTCAGGATGTCTGTTAGAATTAGCGAGAAACGTGATGCACTTGTGTCTCAGAAAGAGACCTTTGCAGTAAAAACAGAGTGTGGAATGAACACACTCTCCGCCAGCAGCCATTTTGACATGTTTTGGTAGGAAAAGCACAAGTGTGACTGATCACATTAACAGTGGCTCTGTTCATTTTGACAAGTGCAACATGCACCCTGCAACCTGTGTTGTAATGTATCTAAGTACAAATACTTTGTTACTGCACTTAAGTACAAAATTCACATATCTACTTTGTAATCTTTACTTTGTTATTTATATTTCTAGCAACTTTTACTCATACTAATTTTGATGAGCTGCCATTCACCCACTCACACATCTTTCACACCCATTCACACACTGCAACATGGCGTTAAATGTCTTGCTCAAGGACACATATAGACTAGCAGAGCCAAGAATTGAACCCACAACCTTCCAACTTGCCCTATCCCTGAGCTACCATGGCTCAATCCTAACTCCTTACCTCTTTAGCTTCCTCATGAGAGAGAGCTGGAGCCAAAGGCAGGTAATCCCTGGACGGGACTCTCACATTCACACCTTGAGTGTCCAGCTAAGGAAACCAGAGTACCTTGAGAAAACACACACACACACACACACACGCACACACAACCCCAAGGGGGCGGACCTTGCAAATCCATGCAGAAAGGCCCTTGGTCAGACCAAGTTGTGAACCCAGGTCTTTTTGCTTCAAGGCAACCAAAGTAGCCACTACTCCACCATGTGGTCCCTTGCTGGCTTTTTAGGTTGGAAAATGTTTTGTGTATTACTTTGACACAATATCTGAAGTGAATCACTAAATAAACTCAACATACTTATTGTGTGTCCTAGTAGTCCATGTACTTGTGTCCTGTGTTACTGTATGGGTTAAATGAGTGGTAAGTGACACTAAAAGTATTGCATTTACTATAAAAACTAATTTAAAATCATCAAACCCCAATCCAGTGTTGCAGAACATTAGTGTTGACATTACATTTCATCCACAACATAGAGAGACCACTAGAGGGCAGCAGCTCCTCGGTGTATCACAAGAGTCTCACTACAGCTTCACTTTAGCCAGTAGTGAATAATAAAAAACAGTTCAATCTCGCAGATATAGTGATGTGCGTGTGGTTATCCCAGAATAAAGCACTGAAGGAGCCCTGCTCTCCTCACATGTTAGACCATGCAGTCATTCTTTCTCACCCTACTCAAAGTCAAACAGCCACGCTGATGTCTTCCTGGAAACAATGTGAAGAATTTTGTGTTTTTCAAACCAAAAGAGCAGAGAGGAAAATTCACTCCAGCTTAATACAGTGGCTGATTGTGAAGAAACAGTGTCTCGCGTCCTGACAAATGTCGTAAGAGACAGCCGTTGTGAAATTAAATCATAAAAATGGTGAAACTAATTGTACAATGTCCATTTCTGTGCTTCAATATTGCTTCAAAATAGCTCACTTTTGGATAAGTATGACATCCCTCTAGTGGTGGCATTACATATTGCAAACAACTGAAAGCCCCTCCCTCTCAAATAAGGTTGTTGCAGGTGTTCTTTCTTCAGGTATAAAAACATGAGAGGCCTGAGTGTTTGGTTTGTCAGGTGTGGGCTTGATGCAAACATGGCACAGGACCCACTCCTTATGTAAACATGATTAAAAAAAATAAATCACGATAGTTCTTAGTTTCAGCTGTTAAATATAACAAATGAATACATAATTATAGATATTGTACCGCTGATACAGCTGACTCCGGACCTTTCACTTTCATGTTGCCAACATTACTGCATAGTATTCCAGTAAACAACATTCTAACTGGTATTTTTTTTAACATTTCCTTAATTTAGAACCTCATTTTGTTCACAAAACATCAGTTTGTCTTCAAATATATTCCTTTATTTATCCTTTACTATGATCGGATTATATCCCAAAGGCAGCTTACCAACCCATGTGGATGTACATTCATAGATATGATTACAAACTTTGTTTTATTTCAGTACATGAAAACATTTGCATTATGTTTATAACGCATCATGTAAGAAATTCACGACGCAGCCGTCAGATTTTCCCAGTGGCCACCTGTCGCCCAGACTCTGCCCCCACACATCACAGACAAACTTGACACGTGTGTTTTCCTGACTCAGAGACAGTGGAAAGAACTGTATCTTCTTTTATCCTCCTGGTCTCTATGGTGACAAGCAAATCCCTCTCGGAGACTGAAGTTTTAACGTCTGCTGTGTTCTTGCTGGGAGGTCACTGTTTTTCCTTCTCCTTTCCGCCATCAACATCTGCACTTCAATCTTCAAGACAATCAGGGTATTCATCATCTGAGTTTAATACCCATCCATGTCTGTAAAACAAGCTGATCAATCTCCTCTCTTTCTTTTCCAACTCCTTCCTCTCTGTGATTGCAAAAACAGGTCCATCTGCCTTTTTCTGTTTTCACTCTGCTCCCTCAAGACCATCTGACCCTGATTTACTGTAGGTGACATCCTTGAATCAGCATTGGTTTTAAACCAAGGCTATTCAAAGGCAACTGTTTTTTTCCCATTTGGTTTTGAGGTGTATACACATGGCAAACTAATCAACCTGTTATTTCAAAAGTTACAGTTTTATTTTTATCTGGAACAAAGTTGGAAAAAAGATTCAGCCCACAATTTACAGATGCTTTCACAGTCCATATGTTCAATGTCTGTGAATGGAAGGTTCTTTTTTTATTTATTACAAAATTCAGTCAAATAAATAACATCCAAACCAAGAGTAAGCAATTATTTACTGATATGAATGATTATATTTACTCAAACAAAACTACAAAACATACCATATTCACAATGTAAGCATAGGAATGATTTAAATATTATAGGTATTATAAGCCATTGAGACAAGATGAGACATCATGACTGGGTTAAATGGTTTTAATCTTTTAATTTCAGTCCCATTCTTTCCGACTGAAGACTCTTCTGTTCATAGTTTTTTGAGGGTTTTTTTTCCACCTGCACAGACAGAGTGGTTAACAGAACAATGGACGAGTGGATGAATGAATGAATGGAGCATTGTTTGTCATTAAAGTCATTAAAGAGTTTGCGACATCACCCAATGTTCAGTGGAGACATAGTTTGAACTAAGAGAACACCTGTGTGAGGTTTCCCTTTCAAGTTCATCCAAATCACTTGGCACACAGTCAACCTAAAGTCATCATCATGGGCTCGCTGGAATTTCCCCTCTGTGACACGTTGACAATTTCCGAGGGTTAATTACGGCAAATTAGTTGTCGTATGTGTGCGTGTCGGTGGTGTGCAAGCTATTAACAAAAACCAAGCCCATGAACAATGTGCAAGTAATTAAAATGATTAATTAAAATTAAAAGTTCCATGTTTTAAATGAAATGATGTACATTTTAATTCACTTAATCTTAATTGCACTAGTGTAGTAACTGAATGTATTTCACCTGTAAAATGGAACACGTAACTACATTTGTAAAAACTAATAACGATTAAATATTATACTCTGAAAAAGTAGTTTCATCACGAGTACTGTGTACGCTTCCGTGCTAACTTTAATGTGTAATAAAATAAATTACACATTGGGCGGAGTCACTTAAGTAAATAATGATGTACTCCTCCTGCCAATATAACTGTGCTCCATCGTCAATAATGCAAATTTGTTCTAGTTCTTTTTTCATTAAAACCGCCTCAGTCGAGGTTCTATGTCCTCTCTGTTTCAGCTTTATGCATCTTTCACTTAAAACAACAACAAACAACTGAAGTATGGGCTTACATAGGCCAGTACTGTCCTAACGTAGCAGACGAAATCAAGACAGACAGATTAACTTTGCGTTATAATCCGAACTCTGAGATAAATAAATAACACACATTCTTTATATTGAATTGCATTATTTGTGATTAAAATAATGAAATAATATTTAAAATAAAGGTTTTTGGACCCAGGCTTTCAGCTCCCCAGTAAAGGATGAATGGTTGGATGTAACTTTTAAACATAAACAAATGGCTAAGCCCAAATCTTCTTGACTCCGCCCACCCCTGCTCTGCCACTGTATACACCCAAACGCTCCCTCAGTCAGATCTGATAGTATTGCGTGACAGAGCAGTTTTTTCGGGGCCTGTCCTCACGGAAACAGGTGTAGCTGAATATGCCTATGTTTTCTTGTTTTTTGTTTTTAATCATATTGGCGTTTCGTCCACATGGAAACAAGAAACAGTCATTTTTGATGTGTAGACAGCAAATACGCTACTTTAGAAAAAAAGGAAATCGTCTCTTGTTTGTGGAGATTGTTTGGCAGTGTTGACAAGTATATAAAGTAGGCCTGAAAAGACGTTAGATATCACAAGAACACGTCCTGTCCTCAGCGTCTTCAGACACGGCGGAGTGAAATAGAAAATAGAGTAGAAAACAAAATATATTTCCACTAGACACTATTTTTACTTGAATGAACAGATGAGTGATTGTTCTGCACACAGTCAGCTGTACTGCACAACTACAGCTCATTCTTGTCTGTGACTCTGTGTCTGTGTGGTTTCTCACTGTGTCTACAAGCAGACTGGCAGTAAATACAGCGAGATGAAGTTTACTCGCGTGGCTTTCCTTCTCGGAAAGTAGTTAGAAAGTTGCAACTTTGTTGCTAACGAAAAAAAACGTACTTTAACTCAAGCATTCCTTTAAGGTAATTCCCAAAAGTTACGGACTGCAGCTTTAAAGTAAATCGTGATGTACTGTTTTTCCCCCCTAAACACATTTATGTTGCCTTCTGTTCTTCCGGCAAAGCAGTACAATACGTTTCAAATACGTTTCTGTATCACTGTAAACTAAATAGTAGAATAAACAAAGGGTGCTTTAATAAAGAATAACAACTTAAACCAAAACATAACACACACACACACACACACACACACACTCGAATACAATAGTCTATTTAGAGAACATCAATAGACGGACACAAATATGTGTGTAGCGGACACACAATCGTTCTGTAACTCTTTGTGCTTTCATTTTTTAATTAAGTCCGCGCACGCGCTCGTGCACGTCATGTTTATCAGTGGCTGCACGTGCGTGAGGCACAGTGAGAGAGAGAGAGAGAGAGAGTGAGCGAGAGAGAGAGAGAGAGAGAGAGAGAGAGAGAGAGAATGCCTGGTCGCTTCCGGCTTCAGACCAACGCTTTTTACTACGAGCAGCAACAGCAGCAGCGGCAGAGACACAGAGAAAGAGGGAGAGAGACACACACACGCGTGACAACACAAAACTGTGGTAAAAGTATTTCTTTCTTCTGAGGACAGAGAGTGACAGGAATTCACTGTTTAACGCGGAAGCCTTTAAAGTTTCGAGACACTAGAAAGAAAGAAAGGGACAAGCTGCTCGTGGAGGAGACAGAGAGACAGACAGAGAGAGACATTTTGAATCTTCTGTGGAGGAGTTTTCTTGTGCGCGTGTGGGAAAATGTGAAGAAGGAGCCGCAGTCACGTCGAACAAGTTTGTCAATGTAGGACAAAAACGATGAGGAGAGTGTGAGTTGTCCACGCAGACAAACCTGCGTGTATTTGTGTTAGTGTTGAGCTCGGGAGTGTGAGACACAGCAGTGAGAAATCATCCACGGCGTCTTGTTGTTGCTGCTGCTGCTGCTGCTGTCTGGTGTGTGACACTCACATCACTCAGTGCCGTGAATGGAAATTGTCCCACGGAAGCCTCGGAGGACTGAGGTAAGATAAAGCAGCTCGTGCTGTCATATCTTAGATGAAGTTTATTACACTTTTATAACGCACCTCTGTCTCTGTGGTGCACATGGAAAGTAGTCCTCCCTCCTCATCCACGTACATGTTTAATTAAAGTCAGGGGGGATTCAACTGCATTTATTTCCAATAATCTCGTGTGGGGTTGTTTTGGCTGCAGCTCCTTTGCAGCAGACTGTATGCAAAACTTCAATTATGTCGACGAGCTGAAACTCAAACATTGACTTTTTAAATAACTGACACTCAGGTTTTTCCAGATTTTCCGCAAATTCTCTCCCGAGCTGAACAAATGTTTGCGCCTGTTTGACTCCGGGCAGAATTAATTATTTATATTATATTATTATCTTCAATCTACATGAAAGAAAATGAGTCCATATTGGCAAGAAGTTGCAGCAAGCCAATATTTGCACCATGTTCTCACTTAAGATTATTAGATTGCATCATTTAAAAAAAAAAAAATTAAATATCATTCTCATTACAGAATAGGACTTGTGGTCAATAAAAAGCAAGCAACTTTTGTACATTATGATTCAGGGGTCAGCTTGTTTTGTGCAAAATCTACATTATAATTCAGCGCTCATGTAAGCGAAATACAGAATGTGCTCATATTGAAGCTGCAGTCTAATTTTTGGCATTTTATTCTACATGTATTACATTTATATCAGTCAAATTGTTGATTAATTAGAATATAGTTATAGTTCGTAGCTGCAGATACATACATACTAATACTAAAATCTTTACTATTCATGTCCCTTTCCCTCACTGAGCCTGAATTTTAGTTTTTAGTTTTGAGTCCTGCAATTTTGTTATGATATTTACAGTTTTGTGTTGCAGTTTTCATATACAGTTCATCGTATGTCACATAATAGAGTGTCCAGAAATACTGTTAAGGAGGTTTACATGCTATAAGTAAAACAAACACCCATGTGTTGAGTTTGATTTCTGACAGACCTGATTACATTTACACAAAAACTAATCTAGACTAATCCTGCAAACGGACATACTGTATATCATGTCTCACTCTTAACATAATACAACAAAAGGTATTTCCCTTTAATCGTCTCATCGCCTTAGTCAACAGTCGGCTTACTTAAAATGTAACTTTTTTTGTTGCCATGGTTTATTTTTCACCAGTGAACTATACGTAGGTTTAATGCCCACTTGTGTAGGCAAGTGGACTGTTTGAATACTCACTCAGTCCCACTCAATCTGACATTATAGGCTGCACTTATTCCAGTCAGTATCTACATAGCTACATTTTGTTCCTTATTATTTATTATTGAGGAGTATATGGCATATTAACACTGTGCAAAGTCATGGTCAGACTGATGCTTGGCTTCTCTGTGTCATGGCTGTTTCTAATGGGTGCTAGTATCTTAAAGGGAGACGCACACACACACACACGCTTCGTGTTTTCTTCACACTGCACCTGTTTAAGCTTCTGTGGGGTAATGTGTGTCTTCTATGTTTTTTTTTCTCCTACTGTCTCATAACCTTCATTAGAATAGTCAGACAAAAACTGGATAATAACATTTGGGACAAACTGTCTCGAAGCTGTTCAAATAGACATTTGCTTAACACATTTTAATATTATATTTTGTATCTGTATGATTATAATTTCTCTCTGGGTAAACAGGACTTTTTTTGGCACATGAAAAGTTCCCTTTAGCACGCAGACGAAAACACGTTTTTGTGATGAAGCCACCAGTGTGCAACAGGCAGCGGGAACTTGCGTCTTTGTGCTGCTGAGCCATTTCACAGAAAGTAAATCCACTACTTCTGCATGAAGGATTCAGTATAGACAACTAATCCAAAAAAAAAAGCCTTTAAACACCCCTCTTTCCTCTTCACTCTTCATTCTGTCACCCAGCTCTCTCAGTTCACTCCTTCCCTCTCTCTTAAGGCTTCCTCGTCCTCTGTGGGCCTCTGTGTTGTTTTATAAAAAATCTTCAGTGGATGTTTGTGTCTAATCAACATAGAGAAGTGATTATTCACTGTGAAAGAGGCTGCGCTGGTGGTTAGCGAGCCACTCGAGACTCAAGCCATTCAGATTGTTTCCTGCCTCTTTCTAACTGCGTCACTCCCCCCAACTAGGAAATCCCATGTTTACATTGCTCTCCACGGACTAATGTCTTCACTTTAATCAAAATACATCTCTGGGCAGTGACTGGAAGCTCACCACACACAGGCTACTTTTGCTGGAGCTAAACGTTTGCTATGAGCTCGAGCTGTGGACTGAAAAGAATTTGAAAACACAGGGAGCTTCCATCAGTTTAGCTGATTTCTATGCAGACCATGCTGCGTCACTCACATCCATGTATATACCGTGTATCCGCTGAGAGTCACAGGGGGAGTTGGAGTCTCCACTGACGCTGACATTGGGTGAGAGGCAGAGTTCACGCTGGACAAGTCTCAGGGCCATCATACAGAGATAAACAACCGTTGCACTCATTCATGCTGCATGTGTTTGCACTGTGGCAGGCAGCTGGAGTATTGTGTGTACTCCGATTAGCCAAAACATCCCTAACACTCTTTAAATCTGTCTTTTCTGTCTCTATAACTTGTGACGCAAACCCATAAAACATCAGAGCGAGGATGGAAATGTTCATTACTGCTAGTTGTTGTTTGTATTTGCCAATAACGCTTCATGACGGCACATTCTGACACTGACGTTCTCGTAAAAAGCAAACAAACAGGCGGAACCAAACATGATCCCATGCTGCTTCCCAATGTTATCAAACTGAGAAATGAAATGTTTTTCCCATGGTCTAAAGTGTTTCTTGATTTTTCACAGCTCTGTATGGAGGTACAAATCCTTTGATTGTGATGGTTACATCTTAAATGACAATTAAGCAGCAGTTGGAGTCTTTAACGATTAACGCTTAAGTATTCGAGACTCAACCTTCAAAGCAGTTTTTGTAAAAATGAGCCGTTTCTGCAAGTGATGAACAGACTGTTCTCGCAGCATTTGCATAGTTCAACACAACTTGTTAGCAAATCTTCCTCTACTTCTTTCGGCTTCTCCCTTTAGGGCTCGCCACAGCGGATCATACGCAACATAAACAAATAAAACACGAATCCGGGTCAACGCCTGCATTTAACTGAAAGCCCGAAAGCATCGCTTTACAATAAACATTTCACAGAAGCATGTTCTCGAGTATTGACTTGACTAAGTTTTGGTTCCCGAATGTGACTGATGAGAAACTAACCTCCTCCACTGTTAAAATAGAAAGCCCAGTATTTGATTGTTCTTGAAACCAAGCTCTCCTGGTTATGTTTTAAGTGTTGCAAAAAAAGAGAAGTGGAAATTCAGTGGCTCTAACCCCTTTTTAATCAGCATCACTTATTAAAGAGTTTCCACAGATCAGCTGTAGTTTTATCTTCCTTCTTCCTCGCCTGTGTTAAATTCTGCTGCCTCTTTTTTTTCATCTGTTTGCCCCCACCCACCTCTCTGCCTCCTTGCTTCATGCCTTAGTCAATTTTCTTGCACCCTTTTCCATGTGACCTGCCTCCTTCATTTTCTCCCAGAAAGAATGTTGCCTTGAAGTTATTGAATTTGCAGACTGAAGCAAACAAGCACAGTTTGAGAAGAGCGCTTGGCGACTGTCATGTTGTGCCTGAACAAAGTCGTGTTGGTGATTGTTTAAACAAGATTAGGGGAAATGTTCATTTAGTTAAATATATTTAAAAAAAAAAAAAAAAAAACCTCTCTCAAGAGGTTTCAGAGTCAGTCTGGTGTAGAATTACCAGTCGAGTAGTTGGATAGGAAGGAAGACAATGTCCACGGAGAGGACTAAACACTGGGCTGTGTTATGAAACAGCTGTTTGATTCAAAATCCCTGCTTTTAGGGAAAATTGGTTGAAAAGAAGGAAAAGTTTTTATGCTGGGTGGAACTTTGCCGTACTAATTTTTATTTTCTTCCAATCCCTCTCTGCCACACTTTATTTTTTGGTAATTTCTTTATTTCTTGGTCTAACCCTAAACCTCCAACATCTTTCATTTTATGCTCCATCTAATCACTCTTATGATAATTTTTCTTACAGATGCTTTTCATTTTTCAGTGCTCGGCTCAGATCGTGTGTCAGTGTGAAGCGACTGCTCTTGCCTGAATGTGGAGGAAGCAGTGAAGGCTCTTCTCTAGCCCTCCCTGCAGCTTTCGGGGGAGTAATTCAGATGTGTACCCAGCACTCAAAGCCCCTGGCCTGGCTGCGGGGATGGCAGCCTCTGCCCTGAACCTGAACAGCCTTGGAGTCATGAACAGGTCAGCTGATTCAAGACTTCACTGTTTTCCTGGAGAGGTTTAGTTAAAGCAGTTTAATTCTTGATATATCACAGTGCAATGTTATAAATACAAAGTTGTATTGATGAGTTATAGTACAAACAAATGTTGAATAAAATGTCTGCTTAGCAGCATTTTTTTTCTTTCAATCTGTAATTGAAGTTTATGATGTTTTTTCATAATTCATAAAAAAAAGTGGATCAACCTTAAAGCTGAGTAGTAACTTTTGTCGATGTTATTACTCTGCCTCTGTTTGGTCTTCGAGACCAGAAATGACGTGACGTTCTTTGTATACTGCGTCTTAGGTTTGATACAATACTATCAAACCTGGCGGAGGGAGCGTTTGTGTGTATACAGCAGCAGCAGCAATGGCTGGGGACAAGAAGCATTTATCTACAGCGTTGGCAATGTTGCTGTGGCCTCCTTTAGTTGTGAGGTAAAACAAATAACTTGCTGTGTGCAGTGCAGGAATGTTACATGACAACAGGAGAACTAAACTCGCGTGTCGTGCAGAACAGAGGTGACGTGGAGTGGCGTTGTGAGAAGCCTTTTGTACCAATGGTTTGATTTTGACCGACAAAAATCTCTTCTCTCCTCTCCTCAGCAGCAGTAATCAGTTCCACACCCCACCGGGCTCCTCTAGCACCACCACCAGAACTAGAACCAACTCCGCTGTCCGACCTGTGCTACCGGTGCCAGATCGGAGCACCTACTGCCAGTTACTGGGTGGAGGTCTTTACAGCCCAACCAGCCCCAAGGTAACTAGATTTAGTTTTAAAGCCCTAATGGGAATTCCATTAAGTATTAAGTGAGTTTTGAAGTGCGGCTAATAATGTCTTACTCCTTTTCCAGACGAGTCCAACATCTGTTGGTCAAACCTTTGTGTTCCCCCCTTCGTCCTTGCTCTGCCCAAGCCCCGCCCCTCGCACTCGCTCCCCCTCCCCTTCCCCACGAAGCCCGGAGCTCCTAGGAGTCAATGTGGGTCAGCGGGTCAGACGTTTGAGCTCGCCCAGTGGCGAAGACAGCGGGGAAGGAGACAGCCAGGAGGAGAGGGGAGGAGAGACAGGGGAGGGGTGGAGGCGAGATGAGAGGAGACGCCAGGCGCAGCTGCTGCAGATTCACAGGGAGCTGCAGAACGTCGAGGTTGTGGCTCCCATCATCTCTACTTCTTTTTTGTCCCTGTCTTAGTGCAACTATCCAGTGTGGGTCTTTATCTAAAAAGGCAATCACTGAATCACAAGTGATTAATTGAAATGAACCAAAATTCAGCTGTCACTCATCTAACACCAACAGAACAGATACGATTAAATCAGAGATTGTACACATCAGAGTTATATATGAGAATGTGATTAATGTGTCAGGGATTGGTAGATAATTGCATGGTAATACAATAGTTAATCAGATTAATTCTAATTATGTGTTTGTTATATTCCTTATACATTCTGTTGAAGGCCAGCTTACACTAGTACGAGTAGAACACTTGAAATAATCACACACACTAAGTGTGTAGCTTAACCATGTGTTCATTTTTCCAAATCACTTTATTGCCAAACAAGGGAAATTGTCTGTAACTTTAAGCTGTGTTTGGACATTAATTATCTGTGTGTCTTTCAGGTCAGAGGAAAAGTTGGTATTTTTGAGGCTCACATTTCCGGGATTCGTGCCCAGGTGCTTAACAGCGAGATCCAACGCAGCCCCCGATCTCCAAGACGATCAATAAACCAAAACCCTTCGCATCCCAGCCAAGAGAAAACAGCTCTTACATGCTTAATGACCCAACCACAGCAGAGCCAAGTTCCCTCCGTTTTCCAAAATGGGAGAGACGGGACAGAAATAACATTACTAGAGAGGACAAACGGAGGAAGGAGTGAAGGCGAGGAGGACAGCAGCGCCGCTTCAATGAACTCGGAGAATAAGACTCTGGTCGGTCAAAATGGCAGCCATTCAGAAACGGCAATGCAAAGTCTGTGTTTAGACGGGACGTTTGTTGTCCAGGGTTCCCTCGACAAGTCAGATGCAAATGTGAAAACAGACAGGGAGAAAAACGAGGGCGAAAAGCTGAGGGAGAAGGAGGGAGGAAGAGACAGATGGGAGACTGAAAACAAACAGATTCTGGGAGGCAAAAAAAATTGGACAGAGAGCGAGGTGAAAGAGGAGAAAGAGAACCAGCTGTGCTCCCAGATACTCCAGATAGAGGAGATCAGGTTGGAGGCAAACACAGAAACACCTGCCATGTGTCACACACAGAACAGTGAGAGCTCCCAGTGTTTGCTGGACGTGACCGATCAGACCTCCAACCATTGTCCCTCCATCCCTTCAGTCATAATAACTGATCATGGACAGGACAGTCAGCTTCAGACTTCTGAAGGCCTTGGCTCAGACCAGGGGCTATACTGCATTCCTAGCCCCGGCTCCAGTCCTGTCACTGGGCCTAACTCGTCCTTGCGCTCCCTCAGGAAGCTGTCGTCGTCCTCCGCCTCATCGGCCGGTTTCTCCTCGTCTTGGGAAGAGTCGGAGGAGGATATTTCCAGTGATACCGAGAAAGGGGAGCAGCTTCTCAACCCTGGGCTCCTCAGTTCTCAGCAGAAAGCAGTAAGTGGAGTGTGTCTGCGTCTGTGTGTTTAGAAGAACCTTAATCATATTTAAGAAAAGGCACTTTTGGAACTGCATTTGCATGCATGGTTTAGTGCATGCACATGCACTAAACCATGCAGAATTTATGCTTCTTTTACAAATAATCAGTGAAAATCATTTGTCTCTGCTACATATTGCTCTTCAAATAGTGTCTGTGTGTGTGTGTTGAGTGTTTGAATGTGCCTGTGCATGTTACTGGGTGCTCCTGTGTCAGATTGGCCTGAGCTCACTCCCTGAGTAATGGTTGACATTCACAGCAACAAAGCTAGCTCTGTGCCCCGACCTGTGTGCCTGCGTGTGTGTGTGTGAGCGGGTGGGTGGGTAAAGTGAGGGTGTGTGATGGAAAAGGGGGACAAGCAAAATAATTCTGCCAGTCACACACACTTAGACTTTGCCTGTGTTTGGATGCTGTTCAAAGAGGTTTGTGAGTGTGTGTGTGTGTGGGTGGTTGGATGTGTTTTTATTTGTAGCCAGCATAAGTTCACGAGGCCATCTTACTGCAGCTTTGAAACATGATTTCATGCAGGATTGTGTAACTGATTTTGTACTTGTGTCTAAATATTTCAGAAAAATCCCCAAAAAAGTGTCCGTCTTTGTGACTTGTTGTGACCGGGTCTATATGGAAATGAAGTGCTCATGTTTACTTTACACTATAGATCTGCTGAGTCACTGTGAATCTTGTCTAAGCTTTAAAACGTTCTGACCCCACACTCGAGGCAGGATTTGCATATATTTTTGAGACATGGTGTTTTGAGGATAGCTTGATTTTTGAGCAGCAGCAGCAGAGGAAACTGAAATACTCTTTTCATGTCCCATTCATCATTTTTTACAAAGTGGCTGCAGCTTTCCTGCACATTTAATAAAATACCAAACCAAAGCCCCAGCTCTACCAGGTGATAGAGATTACAAACTATGTGTTCAAGTGACTTTGGCTGGTGGATTTGAATACTGTTTTTATTGCTCTTTGCATATTTCCAGGCCTCTTTTTTTCTTTGCTGTATCCAGGAGGCACAAGCTCCTGATGGAACTGCAGCTCACCGAGGGACAGAGTTGTTTAATGGTTTTCTGTCAGGATTTCCCCCCTCATCATAGCACATAGATGTCAAACATGTTAGTTATTCATGTTCCTGTCTGCGGCTTGTCATGGTTCCTTGATCCGTACAGAATAAGAACCTGGTGGATGTGTGCAAGAGGCAAACGTGCAGAAACACATATGGCATGCTTACTCGTGTGGGAGGTATGTAGGAGAGAGGAGAGGGCGAGAGAGAAGAGGAGTGATACTGAGAGAGGAAGACGAGAACACATCGAGTCTAACAGTAAGACAGAGCAGGGGGACGTAGCTCTACACGTGCAGCGTCCAGACATGTCTTCTTCATCTCTTCTCATGGCTTTAACAGTCCGGTCCCTGCACTTTTAAAGACATTTGTCATTCTGTGAGACTTTTAAAACATTCACAAAGAAAAACACAGATGTCATAGTGTAGTTCGGGTGCTATTTATAGAAAAGATAAAAAAAAAAAAAAAAATAGCAATAAATGTGCAAGAAATGGAAAATGTAACTGCAGACGTGCTGACGGTTTGTCTTGCATTTGCACGGATTTTACCATTCTGTTACTTTTTTTAGCGTTTGGAGTGTATGAAGTAATTTTTAAAAGTGTACATGTTTAAGTGGTAGAGGCTGGGAAGTGAACAGAGCCATATGTAGACAGTATTTGGTGAATCTTTTGACTGTTTGGCATTCCTCCAAGGTTAGAAGGCATGCATGTGCTGCCAGTCTTTTCCTCGTTGTAGTAAATTGGCAGCAGAAGGACACCTGCAATAGATTGGCATCTGTTGTTTTTCTACTTCTTCGTTTTCTTCTTCTTCCTCCTTTCCTTCTTCTGAAATGTCAGTAAACTGCTGTGGAATGAGATGCAGAATGAACAAGTTTGTTTTTCCTGTTTAATTTATTGCTAAGCTTCCACACCCACACACACACACACACACACATCACAGAGATGCAATTAACTTTTTGTATAATGTTACATGTAGATGTAAGCCAATAAAGAACTTTTGCACAGTTAAAGTGCATGAAGCTTTATCACCTTATTGGTTACATTGCAGTTTTATGTACAGTTTTTTTTAATACTTTTTATTCAGATTTTTTCTTGGCTACAGTTTTCTTTATATTCAAATCGGCTTCACTTGGGATTTTATATTACCTTTATTTCTATCTTCATTTAAATTTAAATGAAAAAAATTGTATCTTGTTTTTAACACAATAGGGGTGTGTCGCAATTTTAATTTCACCGACAATGTACCTTCTCGTGTGACAAATGAACAAATCTTGAATCTTGAAATTAAAGTTGATGCGTATAAATAATTAGGAAAAACCACAAGTAAACCAAAAGAAGTGCTGTATGTAAGAACAACTGAACAAATCTTTGTCCAATGTACTTTTCTAATAAATTACAGTCACCAATTAAACATTAAACATTAAGCATTCGCTGGTTTCAGCTCCATATGCAGTTATTTTCTACATTTTATATCACAATTCATTTCAAATGTTTGTATGTTGGACCACAATTGCAATTTATGGAAATCACTTATTATTATTTTTCAAATTTTCAAAAGTAAACAGTAACTTTTTGCACTCTACAGCACTATGTTTAATATCTAGTTGCAGTTACCCCTATGTTGCTGCCCTTAGGTTTAAGTCCAGCATCATGTTTCAGAGCCAGATTGACAAGAGAAACTAGTTAGTTAGTGGAGCAGAAGCTGCAGTGGAACGGAAGTGGGGCAGGATTTATGAAGTTCACTCTATAAATGATGCAGATGGTGTGTTGTTGTTACGCATGTTCTCTTCACTGTAAGTAAAGCCGTGGATGTGTTACCTTGTTGGACGCATTCCAATAATGTCATTGTTCTTGAAAGGACGCATCCGTTAAATAAACGGCTGCGTTTATATAAACAGATGCGTCTCTTGGAATGAAGATTCCCCCCAACGCAGTCGGATACACACACACCCTGGACACACCGCAACATCACGTTTGCTTTTCACAAAACGATACACAACCGCGTACGCACAGACACAACACGGACAAACAAGACCGTCCACACCACACAGACACGACTTGTCCTCGGCTCAGTGACTCACATCCCTTTTTTAGGAGCCGACATAAAAGCACCTATTTTCCAGCTTTAGTTGAACTTTTGAAAGAAACTCATTTCCTAGATAAGAGTTAGTTTTTGTGTTGGACTAAAAGTCATTACTGTAACACAAGTGGGTCAGCACCAAATATCATCACAAACACACAGACCCGTGTATGCACACACACAATGAGACGTGCACACAGTTGCACACACATTAACACACGCACACACACACACACAGCATTTGTACTGCAGTGGAAAATCTTCACTACCACAGCGCCAAGTTGCCTAGCAACTTTGTGACGTCAAAACGAGTTTCCCTCTCACAGCTGTGTGTGTGTGTGTGAGTGAGAGAGAGAGAGCGCAAGACAGAAAGTCTTTAGGTTTATGGGTGTGTGTCTTACTCTTGTTTGTGTGTGTGTGTGTGTGTGTGTGTGTGGACTGTGAAAGGGGAAACACCGGTCAATTCTTTATTTGGGGTTTTCTGTGTGATGTCGCATGTGCTGTGCTCGAGTTGCCCCGGCCACTGAGGAGTGAGGCAGCGTGACGTTACTGAAGCTGACACTTTGGCTCAAAGAGAACCTTTTAGTACTGGATCCAGTGCAGAAGTGATGTGTGGTTTCTCTTGGTTTCAGAGCTGTCAGACTCATTCACAGGGGAAGCCTTGATGTGATATATGAATGCAAACAGAAACGTGCAGTAATCACGGGTGTGCAGCTCGGAGTCTAGATGTCCGTTAACTTGTCATATTAACTCTGACATGTTTATAGGTCACTGCTGCTTAGTAAGAAAGTTAAATTGTCTCAGAGTGGATGCTCTTTTCTCTAGTGTTCTCTTCGATGTTCCATTGTGACCTAAATTAGGAAACAACTCTTTCTTATCAGACTACACTTTTTAGTTACAACATAACTGAACCGCCACATCACAAACATTTAACCACCCTTTTTTTCTTTTCTTTCTTTCTTTCTTTGAGGTGTCGCTTTTTCACGCCTTTTGTGTAGCTAAGGCAGTTCTGCAAGGCTAATTTTCCACTGGTCAGTCTTTGGTTGCTAAGAGTTTCATCATGCACTCGCCAAGTATTTTTGTTTCGCCTGCATCACCCTCCTTGAAGTTTAATTTTGTCTCAGTGTGTGTGTGTTTGTGTTTTGAATGTGTGTCAGTCCTAACTTTGCAGACTCAGACTTTTGCAGTATTTGTATCTGCATGGGGACCTTGTGGTGAGCGATACCAGGCTTGTTGTTTCCTCAGTGCTTCTCTGTCGAAAACATCAGCATGCATCAGTGTTTCCCCTGCCTGTTCACGTTACACATTTATTTGTAACCTAGAGTTACCCTTTGGCCAAGTTTTTTTTTTTCTCCTGTTACCATTCTCACCACTTTCAGCCTCACCTTCACTCCCTCCTGCGTACAGACGAGTGATACGCAATGACCATGTTTAAACCACATTGTCATGCATTTTCAGCATTTAACATGTTTGTGACACCCCACTCCTTTTTTTATTAATACATATAATAATGACATAACATGACCAGTAACAAGTCATTTTAATGCATGTTTAACTAAATCAGTTAAATGTGTGTGCTGAAAAATAACCCCACGATGCTCATTCACCTCTGTGCTTCTTTTTTCATCTGTGCTATTTTGTTGTTTACAGAGGGCAAGGCCCTTTTTTCACTCGTTCTTTTGTTTGTAGTCAGCGGCGGATATGGAAAATACTGTCGCTGAGGCAAGCGGCAACCCCCCCCACTTCCTGTCTGCAAGAAGTTCCTTCGCTTACCATTTCCCCCCTCCCTCTCTCTCTCTCTCTCTCTCTCTTTCTCTTTCTCTCTCTTTCTCTCTCTCTCTCTCTCTTTCTCTCAGTGGAATCTTCAGTGTTTTTCCTGATCTCCTCTTGTCATCCAGCTCATCTGGGGATAGAGATAGGAGCGAGAAACAGCGAGACACACAGAGAGAGAGAGAAAGACTGCTGAAATGCACTGAGCCAAAAAAACGTCCAGGTGGTTTCCACCATTTTAAAAATGTAAACTTACTTTTAAATAAATTGAAAGGTGACTGCCGACACCACATATAAAGCTGGGTCCAAACCACATGTTTTGGGGAATCATGTTGTGGCAGTAACTCCCATTTTTTTCCCCCTTTGGCTGCCCGAGTATAGTGTAAAATAAACAACAGCACTCAAACAGAGACAATAAACTCACCAAATAAAAGCAAGACATAAGTAGTGATGATCATATAGCGATTTTCAGGTGTGTTTAAAAACACTAAAACTCCACAGTTTACAGGACTATTGTATAAGTAAGAATCTTTCCTACAAGGCTGTTTATCAGAAAACTATGACTGAAGTTATGGTGCACAATTTAGATTAGTGCTAAAATGTGCAAATTCATTAATCAATAGACATTCATTACTAAGAAAAGTAATTTTAATTTAGTTGTACCCCAGTCTTGATAGAGTTTCACAATATAGACATACCACATTTATTAGACCGCCTGTCATAAAAACACACAATGTTTTAGAAATCTTTCAAAAACTTGTTTACAACTAAAAATGTTATTATTTTATTTGGAAAATAACAAACTGAAATTTAAGTCGGCTCACTGAGCTTCTTCTCTGAGAAGTCAGCAATGAATCAAGCGTAACATTCAACCACTCAAACTAAAACTTTTCTCTTCAGGAATGCAAGTAAATTACTTATAACTATTTGTTTCAGTTTTTTTTGCAAAAAAATTAATTGGGAAAATTCATTAAAACACAATAATTATTATATTATATTATATTTAGCATTAAAAACATCATTTTGATTAAAGAGCTTCTACATAATGGTGTATTAACATAAATGCCCTAAATTACCAATGCTGTTAATTTAGGGCAGCTGTGGCTTTGGGTGGTGGTCTAATAAATTTGTTAAGCACTGCTTATTAGCTATAAAAACAACTTTCTGAACAGTTTGATTTTAGTGACAAGTTGGACACAAGCAAGTCCAAATGTCCTACTTTTAATTCTCCCCCACAGTTTCATGATTTGTATTGCATTTGTGTCACTTTCCTCATTTATATTTCCTCTATTGTCCCAAAAGTGTTTTTTTTTTTTTGTAAAACAGCAAATATTTCACACGCAGTTCATCTCCCTTTTGCACAAACCCCGCACACGTCCTCATGCGGACACATTCTTGCAAATGGTTTTTCCCAGGCTATCAAATACGACAGGTACATCTGCCCACTGTGAAAAGACGCACATGCGCGTAAAACCACATGCAGAGTATGTCCAGACCTTTGTCACGTGTGTGTTTGGTTTTAAAAAACGTCAGATGTGATGTGCTGTTTCACACAGCGGTGGTGAAACAGAGGCTGACGACGCATCAGCCGCTTGGCTTCTTCCACAATCTGTGTCTCGCACACGTTACACACACGACAAAGGTTTGCACAATCGCTGACAAAATACACAAAACATTCATACGAAGAGAAACACGTTCAAAAGGTACCTTTCTTATTTATTTTATTTTCCCAGAATGTGGTGTGTATTCACACTTAACACCCACTCATGTGCGCACACACACACACACACACACACAGACACACACAGCTCCATCCGTGACTTTCACAAAGTTGTGACCTGTGTGCAAAGATTTGCATACCCAGATTGTGTTTGTCCTCTGTTTTGCCTATCAAATCATCAACAATTGTTTGTCTCTGCACACACACACAAGCATGGAAATCGTGTGGGACTCGGCGATGGGCGTGTGTTTGGCCAAGGTTTCGGGACAGAGTTTGAGCTGCACAGATAAACCAGATAAACGGTGAATTAGGTGAATTAGTAAACTCCTCGGCTGAGAGAGAACCCACCGGCCACGATGTGGTCCTCGTGGCTGTATTCGCTGATGAGTGTTGTTGTGTCAGTCGGAGCCATCTTTATCTTTGCCCTCATCCACCTCCGCACCAGCCACCTCCAGGTACCGTCACCTCTGCTGCTGCTGCTAAGGCTTGCAATTACTCTCTCGGGTTTTTATACTAGAGGGAGAAATGACTACTTAGGCATTACAGACTATTCGAGGCGATTTATGACACTTATGATACTTATTTATATAATTTACGCATACATTTGTTCTTGCAAACTTGATCAGTGGTGCTCAGTCTCTAAAACTTATTTTCTTCCATCCAAAAGTTTAGTTTTAGTTCATGTATTCAATATTAAGTTTAGAAATACTTTTTGTAGGTGTTCACTGTAGTGCAGACACGACATACAGATTGGAGAGACAGAACATACATATGGTTCTTTCAAAAAAAAGAAATCTGCATCATATCAGCGTTGATTTCAAAACATCAGCCATAGAAAAATCAGTACACCTCCTATTTTATCTCAATCTAGTCCTTGTTTAGTCATGTTTGACAGCTTTACTCTTCGGCTCATTTTATTGAGCTATAATAACGCTGGCAATATCAGCGTTTGTGATAGTTGAAAGCCTTCAGTGTTTTCTTTTTAGTGTCAGAGACAAACCCACCCTCCGTTTCTTTTGTCCTCGGTTCCTCTGGTTGGATTTTAATGTCTCTACAAACTCAAGGCAATGGCTGTTATTACTTACACTTGAGGCAGTCCAGACGTTTGTCTTACTTTCACTCTCTCTGGCCCTCCTCGTCTCTCTCTCGGTCTCTGTCACACACACACACACACACACACACACAGTGACTATAAGGAAATAAGTAAATGTTAGAAGGATTAAAGTGTGGGTTGATGGAGAAAAGTACAGGCCGGGGCCACTTGTCAAGATGTAGCCTGATACTTTTATTTAGAAGAGGAATGAAAAATGTGTCTTCCTGGTGGCCAAAGTCAAAGCTTAATCTGTTATTTGTGTTTAAAGTTCATGTTGTTTAACATATGTTGTTAATGTAATACCTGTTGTCTCTTTCTTAGTAAGTTACAGAATCATTTCACAGGACTTATTCCAAGTTGGTTGTGCTGTGTGGATTGTTGTTGCAATTTAAAGGCATATCCTAGTACGGCTGATGAAATCCCGGGGCTTGCTGTTCTCTGAGAGCCATTTCAGCCAAAGTACCTTGGAATTATTTTTCCAACATGTGATCTGCACACGTGTGTATTTTTTTTCCTCCCTCTCCTCCACTGGGGCAGAGAAAAAACCCTCATGTGTCTCTTCTCCCGTGAATGTGTGTGTGTAGCCATAGATAGTCACGCTATCAGCTGATCCAGATGATGTGACAAGGGTAATACATTTCTCCTTCTATGGTCCTCTGGTTTCTTATCTCCTCTCCTTTAACTTGAGGTCCCTTTTTATGTACACCGCGACTCCTTTTCATATTTTTAGTAACTGCTGCATCTACAGGTCGCTACTAGTGCCGTTTGTACCCACCTGAAAGGCCTCAGGCATAACTGATGGTTGTTTTGTTTTTTTAAAATATATTTCTCGGTAATAGTTTGATTTATCGCTCGTTCGCCGAGCTGTTGAAACAAGCAGCGAAAGTAGCACATGCTGTAATCACTTTGCATTTACTTACAAAGGGATAAGAGTGATATATGTAAAGACAATCGAGTGACAACAGACGGGTGGTCCATTTAAAGACGAGTTACTGGCCTTGTCAGATGTGTGTTTAACAAGCTGGAGCTATTCTATGGTTAAATATTACGTTTATGTAACTGATGAAGAAAAAAAAAAGTATTTTCCATGTCAAAGATGAGATGGAGAGGAGGAGAAATGGACAATGGGCTTCATTTTGTGGCCAGTGAGAGGAAAGTCAGAGTTTTTTTTTTTTCGTTTTTTTTTATGAATGAGTGAGTGTGTTTGTTTGTTTGTGTGGCAGGAGTTCGGTAGGTCAATGTGTCCCTGCCAGGGACAGGGAGAGAAACAGGCTGTCTGTTTGTGTGTGTGGGAGCATTTGAGCAGATGTCTTTCTCCCTCTCTCTCTGTGTGTGTGTGTGTGTGTTACCAGGGGAAACCCTAGCTTGATCCTCCAGAGTTCAGTTAAAAACAGTTCTGAAACAACTTAAATAACAGACGGGGATAGATTAAAGACGACTGCGTCACCAGGGCCAGGGATGCTCCACTAAGTGTGTGTTTGTGTGTGTACTTGTTTTTCTTACTTATTTAGGACCTTTTTCTGGCATAACAACACCTGACCTTTTCAGGACCAGTACCATCCTATCCTCATTTCGGAGGATAGGATGGTTAGGTTAAAACTAGGGTTAGACATAAATATTCAAAAAACATCATACCAATCAAATTAGCCCAATAAATGTCAGACGATCAAATTCTGAATATTTTAAACTCCAGTCTATTGTGATTTTAAACTCTATGGTAAAAACAAAACAAGTCCTTTTATATTATTAATGAATATTGCCCTGCATTATGTATACTTAAGTATTTATTTATAAGTCAGATCGTCATTGCATCATTCAACAACGTTATTTCATATCACTGGTTTTTGTCATATCTTGCAGCCCCTCTGCACATGGCAAGGTGTTGATGCACTTGGCTTAATTCATATTTCACAAAGCATTCATAAACACTTGCATGGAGCTAATGATTCATTGATGTTAAATGATAGTAGATCACATCCCGGTCATCCCGTATCATCGCTTGTGTTGTGTTCTTTTGTGTTTGCAGCACAAGTCTTGGAAGAAGATTAAGAACATGGTCCACTGGTCTCCGTTTGTCATGTCCTTCAAGAAGAAATATCCTTGGATACAACTGGCCGGGCACGCAGGCATGTGGACACACAGACGCACAAATTACAAATGTCAAAATATTACAAACGGCAACGGCCGTCCTCTCAGTTACACTGTGGAAATAAAGATGGGGCTGAGAAAACACAGCAAGTAGGTAGTTGGACGATGTTTGGGCATGGAATTTATTTATAGTGTCTAATTCCCTATTTATAATCTTACCCTACAGTGTGATGAGACACACAATCTGATAATTGCTGGCTAGATTTTGCATAATGTTTGGGGGGCTTTGTGGTGTAAACAGAGCAATGTCTTCTTATTTTCCAGGGAGCTTCAAGGCAGGAGCCAATGGCCGCATTTTAAAAGTAAGATCATTCACACTTTTTTTCCTTTTGACTCTTCTTCAACAAAGACTCTTTTCAGATACTGAATCAGCACTGAAGTCGTGAAGTTAAGTTTTTGGTGACTCAAAGTTTTACAAAGTCGCTAAGTTGCTGATGCTATCCTTTAGAAACACTGTGACTGCGAGCAGCGCTGCTTGTCCCTTCTGATGAGGGATGTGCTGCGTCCGTATGTCCCGGGTTACCATGGAGACGTGGAGAAGGACGGCCAAAAGTACAACCAGATGGAGGATCTGCTGGCCGAGTTTGACTTTCCGTGTGTGATGGACTGTAAGATGGGAGTGAGGTGAGGCAGAGACCCATCACATGACAGAATAGTCTTCTAGTTACTGTATTTGTCTCAACTATTTGGTCTTAAAGGAGGCAAAGATGTTGTCCTTAAGTCCAGGACATGAACTTAAGTCGGGTGACTTGACTAAGATCTGAGCAATGATGACTCAGACTTGGACAAGAACACCGACTGCATTTAGACTCAAAGGTTTTTTGTTCGTTTTTCGTGATAAACCATAGTATAGTCATATGGTATTGAAACATTGCTGTGTTAATGTTGCTCAGACTCTTTGGTGAGTCAAGTCCTTGAGACTCGAAACACCAAAAATATGTGTAATAATCCCCCATCTACAATATGTGCAAATGGCTTCACTGTGGTTTTACCATATGATTGGCTAAATCATCCTCCCTGCTTTTCTCCTACCAGAACATATCTGGAGGAGGAGCTGACCAAGGCTCGTAAGAAGCCCTCTCCAAGACCTGACATGTACCAGAAAATGGTGGAGGTTGATCCCGAGGCGCCTTCATCAGAGGAGAACGAGCAGAAGGCGGTGACCAAACCTCGATACATGCAGTGGAGGGAAACCATAAGCTCAACAGCCACGCTGGGATTTAGGATAGAAGGAGTCAAGGTGAGGCCTACAAAGAGAGTGTGTGTGTGTGGCTGTCCTTCCCCTTCTTTCTTGTAGTATTTAGAGTGTGTGTGTGTGTGTGTGTGTATCCTTCAGGGGCATGATCTAACTTCCTGTTTTGACCAGAAACTTCCTCTAAGTATATGTTTGTGCATGAGTTCCTTTGTCGTACATGCGGCCTGTGTGTGGCAGCTCTTTAGGGATCGGCATCTGGCTCTGACAGTGACACACACACACACACACACACACCCACACACACACACAAATCTCTCTCTGTGTCTTTATTTGAGGGCTGTGGCTATATAAGGACATTCACGGCCTCCTGGAGATCTGTTGCCATGACACTTGAGGTTATCCCCAGAACCGAAGACGTGTGTGTGTGTTTGTGTGTACTCATTTGTGTGTCCTCATAGGGACCTTTTCTGGCATAAACACTGACCTTGTCAGGACCAGTAGTCCTCATGGATACCCAAAGCTTGGTCCTAATGAGGCAGAACCACATTTCTGTGCCTCTGGTTACAGTTGTGGTTACGATGTGAATAGCGTTTTTAATCTTAAAGATTATTTAGGCAGTGTCCCAACAAAAATAGATGCACAAACCTCTGTGTGTGTGAGAGAGAAATAAAGAAAGAAAGAAAAGGGGAGACGACTGTAGCTGTGCTCAGACTTGAACCATAAAGGGAAACAAACTTTTCCTTTGTTGCCTGGCAGCCAGCAGAATAAGAGCTAACTTATTTCACTGTGAACAAACCAGCTGGTTGGCTACCACTGCTCTCATGCAGTGGTATGGTACTAACAATTCTAAACTGTTTCCCTACTATTTCTGTTTCTGCTTTGCCAGATGTAGACACTTTATTTAATACGGTTTATTGTCGTTATTTCCGTTTTGTGAGTTTGAGGCCTTGTTCCCACCAGGACACCTGCGACAGAGCCACACACCCAGTGGTGTATGCTGTTGTACGCCGAGGCCCACATGTGAAAGACATGGCAGTAAAAATACAATGAATAATGAACAAATGCGCTGTTAGTTATGTAATTATTACCATACTCATAGTCCCAAGAATTCACTTGTTCTGACCTATAAACAGATTTGTACAGTCAAGTGACCGCAGAAATGACATGTTTGTCAGAATCAAGGATTTTATGACTCTGGTCGGTGTGGTCAAAGACCTTTCCCTGCTTTAAAGCTCTAAAAATAAATGTCCCTCTCTGCTTCCTCTCCTCCCACCATTGTTTTTTTTAAATCTGCTTTTCTTGTCAATTTTCTCCTCTGTGCCTTCTCCTTCCTCACATCCTCCTGTTTTCTGCCTCCACCCCATCCTTCCTTTTGTACAAGGAGCCGGGTATTTGTTGCTATTTAGGTTTAAAATGTGAATATAAATACAAATTACCAATGTCAATATACTCTCATGGTCATTTCTCTCACTAATAAGGATCTCTTTCTTATTTCATCTGCAGAAGGAGGATGGGTCAGTGAACAGAGATTTTAAGAAGACAAAGACAAGAGAGCAAGTTACTTTGGCTTTTGATGACTTTGTTAAAGGAAATAAGGACACACTGGTGAGTGTATGGAACTATGAAGTCATTTCATTAAATGTTCTTTGCTGGTGTGAACAAAGCATTCATTTAAGGATTCAACCATTTATTTTTTGTTAAACACGCTGAGATAAAAGAGTAAAACATGCAGTGATGTGAGGAGGAAATCCTGTCCATTAAGGTTCCAGACCCTTTTAAAAATACTACAAAATTGTACACCCATGCACAATGTGAGCTTTTATTTTGAAATAAATTAAGGGTTTATGTAAATGATGCCACAAGTAAAAAGAAAACATGCTATGTAGACATTCTCGAGGAAGTAAAACAGAATTTTGATGGGTTTTTTTTGTTGCTGTTTTGCAGAATAATTATTTAAGCAGGCTGAAGGAAATTAGAGACACTCTGGAGATCTCCCCATTCTTCAAAACCCACGAGGTAAAGACACACATTGTTATGGTGAATTCACGTGGAATGCAAAGTCATGTTGTGTCATGTTATTTGACATTGACGCTAGAGCTAACAAACAGTTTGCAGGTAGTTTTGCTCTAAATGGGACCATTGACATCATGTGCTAAAGAAAAAGACCTGAAACTCGCGATTGAGACCAGTAACTCCTCAGGAAAATGTTCTCTGCTGGTCCCCTAATGTCACTTGATTAAAAATGTCAGAGTTGCCCCCTGGTGGCTATTTTATCCATCCATCCATCCAAAGACTATGTGCATTTTTACATACGGTCTATGGTGTGCACACATACAGCAACTGTCCGTCATCACTGATACTCTCAACAACAACTGACTTTTGAGACGTGGTATTAACACTCATTCATGTATTTAACAAAAAATAAGTTGTCTGAGTATAGGTCATACATTTGACCCTTTTCAGTTGTAATAAATGCAGATTGCCTCATACAATAGATCAAATCTTCCCGTGATTGGATCAACAGACAGACGCTTGATGAAATATTTCCTGTTTTCTGTGTTCATCCCCTCGTGTCTCTGTGTGTCTCTGCAGGTGATCGGCAGCTCCTTGTTATTCGTGCATGACAGTAAGGGAAGAGCCAAAGTCTGGATGATTGACTTTGGGAAAACCACGCCTCTCTCTGAGGGCAACGAACTAAACCACAGAGCATTATGGGTAGAGGGCAACAGAGAGGACGGCTACCTGTTTGGACTTGATAGTATGGTGGACATAATCTCATCCATGTTGAACTCTGAGACATAAACGTCAAAGGTGGCTTATGTGAATATCTGGACTCACTTCCATTCATTCGTCATTTCTCTGGGGAACACTTTAGGATTTCCACAAGGGTTTTTTTTTTTCAACTCATTTGTAATTTCCCGCAACAATGTGTGATTGATTCATTGACGGATGCAGTCTATTTAAATCCAGAGGAATTGTGTGCTATTCTTCTTCTTCTTCTTCCCCCCATTCATAACCCTCTTGTTTTCCTAAACCCGCGGACATTTGAACAATGACACGGTGCACAATATCATTCATGTGACTAATGTAGTTGGAGTCGAGCTTCCTCTGCTAAGACGTGACATAATGCCTGCTCAGAAAAGAGCATGAAAAACTCAACTTAAAACGACATATTTTTGTTACTGTGACGAAATCCCATTAATCTATCAAATCCGTTAAGACTTACCCAGTCTTTGGGTCCAAGTAGACACGTTCCTTATTTTTGAACATGAATTTAAAATGCAGTGTTTAGCAAACTGTGCTCTGACAGTACAACATAGATATTTAGGTAGTAATTAGTTGGATTTGCAACAGGGAGAATTTTAAACTTAAATGAGGAGTCAACAGAAGTAGAATCAACTCCTTGTTGGTTTCAGTTTCTTAATGGGATTGGTTGACAACATGGAAAATATTGAAAGAACTATGTGGTGTGGAAATTTTAAAACCCTGTCATTGTTGGCACCCTCACATGGAAACACTGTAAAGGTTTTGCTTCGTAAATAAGAAAAAATGGTGCCGTCAGAATTTGGGATCCTGGTTTTAGATGCATAGAAATGATATGCATAGTGATTTTAAGTCTGCAGAACTCCCTCTGAATTTGAATACCAATCCACTGGGATCCAACTGCGGTTGATTTAAATAACTGAGTTCAATTGATTTTTTGATTAGACACATTTGTCTGGACCACATCTTCAGCATTTTGCCCATGTTTTAAATAATCTGCAATCAATTACAGCGGAGACTACTGTCACATGTGTTTTTCCTCATGAGAGCATGATTTAAATACACATGATGTTTTTTTTTTTGTTTATTTTTTTATATCATTTTAATCAGTTTCAGTCCAAACCACAGGCCGAGTTAAGAAGCAGGGTGTTGATCTTTTTCCTTTAGCAGCCTGTGAGTGCATCTGTAAGAAGTTATAAACTGTAAGTTTGTACGGGAAGTTGTTTCACATTTGCAACCGACATGGTGACATGTGTGGACACACACACACACACACACACACGAGTTGGGATTGTTCACAGTGTACAGTAAGATTTATTATGTTAGATGTTGTTGTTTTTTTAACATGTAACATTACTTTAGTCAAACTCTGTGGAACACTTACAGCCATGAACAATTGTATTTAAGCTATACAGTGCCTTGACCTTACGAAGCCAAGTCAGACAACTTCAAATATGTTAATAGACATTATTGTAATGACGGACTTCTCTCTTAGTCTTAATAACTGTCAGTGTAGACTTACATGGGTGCATGTTTATTTTCTTCATAAAGTTTGGGCTTGTATGTTTTTGTTTTTTTCTTCCGTTCATACTGTTTTTATTTATAACATTATATTATGTTTTGTTGGTTTTAGTTAATGGGATACTGTGACATTTTCAATCCTGGGCTGTTATGCTATTGTTGTTTTTTTTGTCTTAAAGCATGTTTTACAGTACGAGTCAAAGTCAAACTATGAGGCAGGTGGCCGACCCTGTGGTTAACCTACATTCAAACCATTGGATGTGGCTGTTGACGAGATTGATGTTGTCCATTTATTACAATGGGGGCGATGCAAACAGGCGTCTGGAGAGTGGTTGAGCTGATAAATGAGGATTATTACAGGTTGTTGAACAGAAGAGTTGACATTTGCAGTGACGGTTGACGGAGGGAACGATTGTTAGCCCATGCAATGCCAAAGAAATAGTTTTGGCAAATGCACTTATTGGCACTTATTGAGAAAAAAGATTGATTTGAGCCTTGTACAGAAAATGTGCAGTCGCTGACAGTGCAGTAAGCAGAATTTCCTTTGTTTGCACAGCCAGACTCACTGTCTTTCCCTTCTTGGTGTAAAGCTAAGCAAACTAGTGCTGTCACGTTTCTAAATCAACCAATTCCAAAATCTCTAACCGTTCCTTTTATGAGAAATCACCATGTGCTCTCCACTGCACACTCGTTTCTGTGAGTCGTTTCAGTCGGTTTCATATTTTTCTTACTTTATATACAACACTCTAGTCTATTAGGGTTGTAACGATTCTCCAACTCCATAGTTTAGTTTAAGTTTATTACAACTTTATTGTATCACAAGAGTTATGAAATATTCAACTTCTCCCAAACTTGGGACAGAATTAGAACTTTCTAATTTAAGTGTGTTTATTATGTTAGTTGAATTTTTGTATATCGGACATATAATAAGATCTCAACAGGCTGCGGCTACATCAGTGGTGGAGGGTTGGTGTTTTCTGCCGTTGCTGACGGTCATATGATGGTTTTGGTCTTTGTCGCAGAGTCGTTACAGCCCTAATAAATCATTTCTCTTTGTAATTTTAAATGGGAACAAGCAGCAAGCGCTTGTTATTCCAAAAGGACAAGGCATGAGAATGAATGCGTTGTCATGTTTCGTGAAACTTTGTATTCAAACCCCTGAAGTCAACATTTCACAGTGCCACGTGGAAATGCCTTTTGTTTGCTGTAAGTGTGGTAGTACGAGTTTGCTTCTGGTAGCTGTTCGGTTGGGTTCTTACACTTCAACCAACAAGCACATGAAAAGTTATCAGCAGGATTTGAACATGCAGAGGGAGACCCGCTCCCCCCGATGTATTTTCTATTTCCAGGCTGATGGGACCGTCTCACGTGTGTGTAAAACATTTCCAGCCCAAAAGTAGAGGCATGCAGTCCTTTACTGAGACACATCGAAAGGTTAGAGTGTGTCGAAAAAAATGTGCTTTTTGCAACACTGTTCACCAGAAAGTCAATAAAGCATCCTGAATTGACAAGAAACAGAAACTGGCTGTGAAGAGTGTCTTCTTGTGCATGTTTCATACAGCAGCATTTCAGAATCAGGCTTATTGCCACAGGCCGGATCATTCTATTAATACACATGATGCCAAACATAACTACACAAATAATAACAATATAGGTGCTTAGGATGAAATGATCCCAGGAAACAAGGCAACTGAACATAGAGTTGCAGCGATGTTGAAAGTTCATGTTTCGCTACCTCACCTGTAAGGACCATAACCAGTCAAAGCCTGTTCTCACCAAAAACAAGGTTGTCATTCCTCCAGGTCATTGTGTTTTCAAGTGTGAAGATATTGAGCTTCAGTGTGAAGACACCCAGGATGAGGTGTTAAAGTGTAAGTTCTAGCACTTCCTCACTGAGGATAATTCTGCAGGTTTTTAGCGACCATATAAAGACAGCACATTCTCATTTGTGTCTCGATTATTTTGATTTCTGTCAGTGCCATGAAAAAAGCGGTGGATATCAGTCTAATCCAATATGTTTTTGTTTCAACAAATACCTCCTAGTTCTCTGCTCAAACATCTTTACTGGCTTTTAAATCTGAGCTTGGACTGAAAATACAATCAGGGTTTGTACACAGCACAGCTCTGGCTCGGAAAATAGGAAACAAACACCGTGGACGGATGGAGTGAGGAGCAAGAGTCTTGCGTGTGTCAGTAGGTCATGCTTGCTGCCTTCTAATCAGGTGTGAATTCACTTAGTCTCTCACTGCAGCAGCATAATCAGCCCTGCTGTAGCAGTCTGGGTTTGTCTGAGTGTCTTCTCATTTTGATGCATTTACAACACTCCCACACTACATTTCACATTCACACCTACACGACTGATATTACTGACTTTCAACACCTCGTATCTAAGTATTTGTATTTTGCATTTTAGAAAATCCCTCTGTTAACTTGTTGAAATCATGGTGTACTCCTCATTATTTGCCATTACATATCTGAGAATGCCCCAGTCGACCCCAATGCTGCTGCTGCCGCCGCCTTCATGGCCACGTTAATTGCTGTGTTTGCATGTGTGTCATTTGCCATTCAAATCACACATGTCCACAGCAGCAGCAGCATCCTGAGCTGGTCGGAAAGAGAGGTTGTGAACAATGAAAACAGAGGGGATTTTTATTTTCTATAAAGATCATTCAAATCTCATAGTTACAGTATTTAGAGTTGTTATTAGTCATAAGGTGATCAGATTGCTGGAATCAGAATCTGGGATATTTCTCATTAAGTAGTTACTATATTATTAATATATACAATTCTATCTAACAAATGAAAAGTAGAAGAAGAATTGTGTAATAGTGCGTTACCATTTTATGTTCAGAATGCAAGTGTTGCTCATTTTATTAGCATAAACAGAATGGAAAAAGTAGTGTGGAAAATGGAATTTGAAGGGGGATTTAAGTGGGCGACTGCCCCCTTTAAAATAACACCTATTTTTGACCAGTTTTAGTCTGTGTCCCCCAGTGAATTTATGTTATAATATTATGTTATAACCTCATTTACAACACAAGTACAACAGAGATGATAAGATGATGTCTCTCTGCACTTTCAGCAAACATCTGACTGTAACGTACTACTTTTAAATGTATGCTTTAAAATGAACAACATTTTAAAACCCAACAATATTAGCTTTGATATCTGCGTCACATCATAATAACATTCAGCTGTTATTATTGTCGTTATATGTTGTGGTAGTGTGGTGGTAGTAGATTAGTACTAACACTGGTTATGTAATGTACATCCAACAACAGCAGATGGCAGCAGAGGCCCATTCCACCATGGAGGAACGTGCTATTATTATTGTTTACCTTTCGTGATGTTTGTGGCTTAACGTGTCATTTACTTACTGCCAGATTTTCTATGCCACGTTGTAAACGTGATATTTATTATAAACAAAAACATCATAACAATATAATAATATTTTTTACTGCATGGTGCACTAACCAGGAGCCACCAGATGGTGGCAGTAATGCAACTACATATAGGCATATCTGCCATTTAACCCCAAATAAAAAGAATACGGCCATTACATATGTGGCCGTTGTAATAATTAACCATCACCACAAGATGGCGGTAATGCACCCACGTGGACGCAAGCTGTCGTTTACCCCCAAAGTAGAAGAGGAGGAGCAGCAGCAGCAGAAGCATCTAGGAGAGCGCTGCTGCGTCACAGCACTGTGCTCTGCAGTGAAGTTGGTAAATAAGGTTTGACCTTGCTGTGGAGAGAGGGCGGTAGATAAACTGGATTAAACGCTGTGTGCTGTAGTGAAGTAACAACAAAAGCAGCAGCAGGAGGGCGACACTAAACAACAACTACCCCTGCTGCTAACATACAAACACAGTGGAGTCCTGTGGTGGTGTAAGGACGAGGCCCAGTGAAAGTTGCTGCTCAGTAGCCTCAATAAAGTTTTACTGACCTCGCCTGTGTCCACAGAGCTGGACACACGAGCAGCAGCAGCAGCAGCAGCAGCAGCAGTACAGTCGCCGCCCCACACCTGCTGGTGAGTATATGATTATGCTATCAGACTTTAGCTAACATGGACAGACAGTTGTTTATTTCGGCTGGTTCTCTAATAATCTCGCTCACCGTTGCTTGTCCTATAATCCGTGTCCTATGCTACGGCGCGCGTCACTTCTATGGCTGCTCTGTTTACGTCTGCATACTCCTTACAACTAACTGCTAATGCTGCTCCTGCTGTACCTGTGCCTTCTTTATGTAAACACTTGCCTGGAAACTGCATATTTATTTACATCCTCAGTCTCATTCGCCATTAAATTCTATTTAATTCGAGCGTGTTATGAATTAGTTTTCGCGTATTCTCGTGGCTCCACGCGCCGTCGAGGAATTAACTTTTGCAGCTGAGCCACTGTTGATAGTTTAAATGTTACTTAATACACACAGAGTTATGAAACTAGTTAATCTGCACACAGGCTAGTGTTCTGTGTTCTAGGGCAACGTGTTTTCAAAGCAGTCATTCATTGTCATTTACAGTGTAAACACTCACAAACCACATTATGTAATCTTTCTAATCATACAGGAAACGTTGTGTCAACAAACATGAGCCACGTTCGGATATCTATCTGTCTAACATCTAAATAGAATTACTATTTGATACATTTTCAATTAATATTTGCATCTATAAAAGTTAGTACATTTAATAAAACTACTAACTAACTACTAATATCTTCACTATAAAGTATAATTGAGAGTGAGTGTGGAAAAACGTGTCTCAATTTCTAACTGGGACATTTACAATATTTTCTTTTTACGTAAACATAAAACAATTGTATGTATGTATGTATGTATGTGCCACAACACAAGTAAACCTGAAAATGAGAATGTCCTTAAGCTTATTATCGCTGTCATTACTGATAAGATACGATTATATAGTGAGGGTGTATTGGGGTGGCCAGCAATTACCAAGTCATTGGAACACATGAATGCCTGTGAGTAGTGGTGACACTACTGCTGTGGTTGTTCACCACTGCCTGGCAAGACGATGAAACATTTTCCATTTTTGCTGCCTGATCATTAGTCAAGGGCAGTGTGTGACTGTAAGCGGCCATGAGGTGGGTCAAACAGCATTCAGGTATCAACTCATACTCGCATTCATGCCATTTTCAAAGCAGTGAGTCAACAGCTTGTGTAGAGACGGCCACTGAGCCAAGACAACAGCTGAGGCTTAGGTGTGTGTGTGTGTGTGTGTGTGTGTGTGTGTGTGCACGTGCACGTGCACGTGCACGCACAGTTACAGTTGGTGTCCTTGAAGTGACCTCTGACCGACTTGGCATCAAATTTGACCAGTTAAACTGCATCTCATTTGATTCTAGTGGTGGCTCTATTATAAATGATACAAAGGAGGAGTGAGGTTTATTGGCACTAAGACAAGCTTCATATCCACATTGTCAAATGGGAAGTTACCCAATAGATTATAATGGACGGTTGGTCTTTTGAGCCAGTCTTTAGTTTAAAAAGCAGGAGCCCTGAAGGAGGGTCAGATGACCCACTTACTGACTCTGTACATGTGTGCGTGCACACGTGGCTTGCTATGCTGTGCACACATATTGCTTCAACTTTTTCAGCAATGCTTTTTTCCACTGGCCCATATCCCAGATTAGCTCTGTTCAAGCATGTTGTGATCCACAACACAGTATCTGCAGTCAGAATTGCTGAGTCTCTGGTTACTAGCTAAGGCGTAGGCGTTCGAAACATAAGAATTGTGACATCATTATGACATCACAACAGTCTGAATGTGCTATAATAATGTATATGTATAAAATGACCTAGCGGAAATACTGGAAAGTGACTGGTGAGTTATTTTAGTTCAGCCATGTTAATAGAAAACGGCCTGATAGCTAACACTATCAGTTACAGTGAGAAATGAAGAGCGGTAAAGTGTCACAGCTAACTCTGCGCATGAGCTAAACACGTGCCTAGATCCTGGATCAAGTTCTAGAAATATCAGGAATCTTCTCGGCCTTCTCTCCTCCCCCTTAGATTCCAGTGACAGTTTCTTCTCTAGTCCTGCACCACCATAAACAAGCTGTACCTTTCATACCGTACACACATGTATGCACAGCATTTCCTTGTTCTTTCTTGTGTGTATGTGCTTGAACAAATGGGGAAACCCAGGTCAAAAGTATTTTCAGACTAAGCATTGCAGTTATTCCAAGATATGACAGCTGTGATTGTTTATGAGTGTGTACGTTTCTTTTTTAGCATCAGCAGAGTTTGTGTTGACGACAGGTTTTATTTCTCTTACCATTTGCTTTATTGTCCATCATCTGCGTGTCATTGTCGCTCTGTTCATCTCCTCTTTCCTGACAGGTTGATGTCACAAGTTCGAATATCGGTCTAATTTTATCTGTCCCTGTTCTGTCTGGGACCAACATGCACCTCTTCATGCTATCAGATTCACTGTTTAACCCACATTTTTCTGTATTTTCTGTTTGTGTCTCTGTCTACAGATCGTCATGGCAGGTGATATGATGTTACTAATGCGGGGCTTGGCTAAATTAAGCCAGGCAGTTGTTGAGACTCAGGCCAGTACCTTGCGCAGTGGCACAGGTAAAAAAAAAAAAAAACACTAATGAAGCTTTTCCATTACACTGTTCTAGCACTACTCAACTCTACTCTGTTTGGTATCAGGCCCGTTGTTTTCCATAACTATAGTACCTCCTCAATGTGGGCGGGGTTGTCCTTGCATGGCTGCACGAACCTGTTGTGATTTTGTTTTATACGCAACACAAACACACAAACTAGTTGCCAGAGCAAGTACTTTTAAAAAACAAAACAAAACACCAGATGCCGAATCGCGCTAGAAGTGCATAGTGGAAATAACACAACATTTGGTCTCACTCAGCTGAAAGCATGCCACTTGAAACAAATTTGGACATTCAAATTAAAGTTGTAGTATTGGTATCTGAGACAAAAAAAGAAGTATTGAGCCATCCCTAATTCATTCATGTATTTTATTGCTATTTTCGGGCTAAAACAATTATATTTGGTGTTTATTATTATGAAAGTTCTCAGTTGACTTTAGTGCTAGAAAAGCTTAAACTCTTTCATTTGTAAATTAGCAGTTGCAGGAGTTGGTGCTGCTGTCCAGGGCGTCCAGTCAGCAGCTGAACAAGGCTTTTCTGTTGCCATGATGAAGATGCAGGTATGTGACTGTCTCACAGAGAATTGTAACTTCCATTGATTGTTGAAGTGAACCATACTGTATATGTGCATCTATCTTTATAGGAACTGTCTGGCCAGCAGCAAACAACTTCCACAGAGCAGGAATTTGACTTTCCTCCGGATGAAAGTGAGTTCTCAGCTTCAGAGTTTCGTGAGGAAAGCGCAGAGTTTACTGCGGATCACTCAGGAATTGGCACCGACACAGTAGCCTTTGAGAGCGCAGCAGCAGCAGCAGCAGCAGCAGCAGCGAGCGCAAGCCATGTCAACGGGAAACAGTCTCTGTTTGAGGGATACAAAGATCCAAGCAAGCAGTTCAGTGGAGACTCCAGATCTTACCACCATGATGCCAGGTATAAGCTGTCTCTTACTCACTCATACTTTATCATGCACGTTTTTGAAGCATAAAGGTGATCCCTTCTGTTTTATGCGTGGCAGACATTACACTGGACGCCATCATCTCTACAGTCTGAACAGACACGTGGGGGGGCAACTATGCTCTCAACATCTGGTCACGCAGATCAGAAGCTACCATCAGGACCAGTCCACAGTTGGAGGTCTGACAGCGGAAGACATTGAGAAAGCGAGACAGAGGAAGGGGCCTGAGTCTAAACCACACAAACAGATGGTATTAGTTATTCCTTGCTTCCCATTCCTAAACAAAAAGGCACATACACGACACAATTAATTAACTCTCCATATTCTTATAGACTTATATAGTTTGGAAAAGCGTCTTTACTGTTCTGTCTTTTTTCTTTAGTTAAGTGAGAGAGCCAGAGAGAGGAAAGTGCCTGTGACACGGATCAGCAGACTGGCCAACTTTGGAGGTAGAGTAATTCAACTCTTAGTCACTGTGTCTTAGTCAGCTCTCTATGCTGCTTGTCTGTGTGCAGAGCTGCATGTACACCATGCCGATTTTTTTTTTCAGTTTGCCTGTGAGGTCCATAAAAACAAAGAGTTTTTTCCTGTGATAAATTTGTTACGCATTCACAAAGTTAAAGCTGTTATTAATGCAGCGATGGTGTCTGTCCTCTCTGGAAACTTCTTAACCTTGTAATCAGTAGCCTGACAGCAGCCTCCCACCCCCACTCTTTTAACCGAGTACAGCACAGTTGGTGTTGTTGTGTCACTCCAATGACTTTCTGTAGCAATTAATATCCAGATAACATCACTGAATACACACATATACACACACATTGAAATCTGAATGAAAGGAAGGCAAATAGTCAGAGGGGAAATGATTGTCAAGTTTCACACTCTGGAGCTGCAGTGAAACAGGGAAGTGAGGTCAAGGTCAAAATTTCCACAAAAAACACACCATTGTTGTCAGGTGCAGACATGGCTTTATTTTTGTTTGTGCTTTGTTTATTTTTTAGTTGTGACATATGTCCTGTATTTAAACATACAGGTTTGTGCCAACATGACACACACGCTACATTTTTAAATACACTAATACATTTATATGGCAATAAAATCAAAGTTGTAACAGATTAATGCTTGTCTCTTCAAGTCTCCTCGTCTTGGAGCCATATTAGGAAAAATCTAAATTAGACAAAATAAATTGTGTAATTTAGTATTCTTAAATTGATGATGTGAGTTTAAATGAAGTGAGTTTCATTAAAAAAAAAATATAGACTGTATCAAGAACAATCTCAATAGCTCGCAAATCGTGACACTGCCACAATGTTTTTTCAGCAATTAACTCACCCAGAGGCCACAATGTTCTCATAAACAGAGTGAAAAGCTCCGAACAAGCATTGGCTGTAATTTAAGACGGAGCAGAGCTTTTACATCAGCAGCTTGTCGCTACATACAAGATGGATGATGGATCACTTAACATGGCGTAAAAAAGCTGGACAGACTCGGTGGAAGTAAAGAGTGAGATTATAAACTGTGGACAAACGTAAGCACAGAACAGAGTCTTGGATGAATCATCAGCTCCACTGCAGAAGTGCAGTTAAATTGATCCTCAGCTCATCAGCTGTTATAGCAGCATTAGTCAGTGCAAAAGGCAGAGCGGAGTTGATTCAGCATGTTGACCGTGGTAACTTGAAGAAGGTGTTGAAAGGGAGGATGGGGGTGGTGGAATGTTGTCTCCCGCCGTCCTTCACTGTCCGGTATTATTTATTGACAAAGATTGAAAGACACCATGACCTGGTTATGTTTGTTTCTTTTCATATCTGAGAGTACACTTTTTTTATTTTTTAATGAAGGATTTGGTCATTTTCATCAGACACAACAGCAGGGAAGTGATTTGTGTTCTCATGAATCTGTTGGGCTGTTTTCTAGCATGTATAACAGCCTTGTTGACGTCCTGTTGTTGCTATACTTGTCACTTCTTTCATAAATTATGCTCAGGTGTATAGCGAACAAAGACTGTACAGTGTTTTTTAGTTTAAAATATTAAATATAATATAATATATAATAGGAACAGGAAATAGGAATCCACTTGAAAAGCGTGTAAGGAGGGCACAGCATAAACTCTGTAAACACACTGTTGAAATGATTGACAGATCTTGTGCTTGGTCTGGAAAGATTGTTGACACTTATGCTACAGGAAATGCTGATCAATTTGTCACACTGTCTGTGTGTGTGTGTGTATACTTGTGTTTTTTCTGGCATAAACATTGATCTTGTCAGGACCAGGAGTCCTCATGGAGACCAAAAACTGGTCTTATCAGGCAGAACCTAATTTCTGACGAACAGGTTAAGTTTTTAGTGTACATTTTATTATCCCTGATGATTCGCAGCCAGCAGAAAAACAAGACAATAAATACAAGAACAATTTACAATTTCCATGCTGATAGCAGCCACTATCAATGACAGTCTGAACCTGTTGGTTCTGCATGGTGGCAGTGAACTCACAATGTCAACATAATTTGACCGATGGAGAAACGCAAACTCTGCGTCTTGATCCACACATCAACTGATATGACCAGATTTGTCACTTCATCGGTTGCTGCTGACTAAATAATGACGTAATCCTGTGTTGTGCAGGGTGGACGCTTGAATTGAAAGAACACAAACACACACACAAAAACAGTCCCTATCTGCAACATGTGCAGTCTTGTGTCTTTTCTTGTTTTCTCCCAAAATAGTCCTGAAACCGGCAAGAGAAGTTTTTTAAGCCTTTAATTATTATGTAATTAGTTGAGTTTTATGTCCTCTGTCAGATGGAAAGCCTGGAGCTGTTACTTTTGTCTGCACAGAGCTGAATAATCACAGTACATAGCCACCTATGAGTTTGTGTTGCATATTGTGATTGTAATATTCAGAGACAACTCACGGACGTACACATGTACAGACAGATGGCGAAATGATGGTTTTCATTATTATTTAATAATGACAAGAACACGTTGAGACAATAAAGCATGTTTGTTGATACACTGATCAGCGAATAGAACGCTTTAAAGTTGCCGAACCTGTGGTTTTACGACTTTCTCTAAGGTGTTGTATTGATGAAGAGCTTCCGATTGTGTGACATCATTTAAAATGTGTGTCCCTGCTTGTCTGTGTGTGTTTCCACCAGGTCTGGCCCTTGGGTTGGGTATTGGAGCTCTGGCTGAAGTTGCTAAGAAGACCATGAGACATAGTGGTGGGTCAGGTAATACACAAATTACACACTGGCTCATACAATGGATGGGTTTTACATTTCAAAAAGTGCAAACAACATTGTTTCCTTTTTCAGCATCGTTATTATTGTGGTGTTTTGTGACACGTGCTTTCTGCAGTAGTTGTTATAGGACTCGTGTAAACTAAATAAAAATCACAATCAACATGTTTATGTTCTAATAATAAAGTAATTATCAAGACCTTCTGTCCTGCTTTGTTGCTCCATCTGTTTATCTTTGGCTGACTAAGATCATTGGGGTTTAAAAAAAAATTAAAAAATCAGTGTTCAGTGCCCAACCTTAATACATGTTTGTGCAGGACAGGAAAAATGCAGTTCCACCGTCTCCCTCACCAGCTCACGTAGTTCCTTCCTGCTCTGCATTGTTATCCTGCTGGTCCTAAAACATGGCTAAGCTTAAACAGAGCACATGGTTGTAAATGTGTTGCATTTTATATGTCCGTTTGTTGGTATTAATCTCTGTATGAGTGTGTGTGTGTGTGTGTGTGTGTGTGTTAATCTACCAGGACGGCTAGAACACACTTCTAAGTGTGTTAATGAAATTTGTTAAAGCTCCTAAAGGGCGGCTACCTGATGACTAATACACAGTGGAGTTGATCAGTTTATCATTTTTAAAGTGAAATCACAAAGGTGGCAGTTTATATTATGTGGCAATTAAAAAATGAAATACATAAATCACAATTATTGTGTGGTAATAATATATTCCATATCTGCCATTAAACATTCTTAAATGTTAAACACAGGAGCTCCAGCTCCTATAGAGAGATGTGACACTGATTTCCAACTTGAAACATTGGTGTAAAACCTGCCATTGTATCTATTTTTATCTTCATTCGTTGCTGAATCCCTTTGTGGTTTGTGTTGTTGCAGGGGAAAATAAGGCAGTTCTGGACTCCAGCCCCTTTCTGTCAGAGGCTAATGCCGAACGTATCGTCAGGACTCTGTGTAAAGTCAGAGGAGCGGCACTGAAACTGGGACAGATGCTCAGCATTCAAGGTGGGTGACAAGAAGAGAAGCGGTAAAAAGAGCGAGGTAAAATGTGTCGGGAATAATAAGAAAAAAAGATGATAAATGGCAGAAGGTAGAAAAGTCTGTTTCATGTTATTGTGATGTTCACTTTTACATGTCTTTTAAAAGGTGTAGAATCTCTTGCTTTGATATGTTGCACATTAAAGTTAAAATGCACACTATCTGGAGAGGAAGCTCCAGGGTATAACAAACCCACACACAGTTGTTGTTTCCACCAAATATGGATCCCTCAGATCACCATCTGTATTTAGGAAGTGAACTTGTCCTATAATTCTTCTAGTTTAATTTATTTAAAGACATCCTGGATCACAACTGTCAGCACTTCATCTTGGCACCGATGTCTGGCTGTGGTTGTTGAGAGTCTGCCAAGAAAGTGCAGTGTCGGCCGGATTTTCTCTCCCAGAAAACACTGAATCAAGTCCAGTCTATGAAAAGCTGGATTTAGTTTGGTTGGGCTTTTGCTGTTCTGCCCTCAGTGTTGCATCATTTGTTCAGACGTGGGTAATTTAATGCCCGTTTGTCCTGATGGACAGGACAGATAATAAGTGGACGACTAGTGGCACTAAGCATCCTGGCACAGCCTGACTGTGTCCAGTCAGGTCAGGTAACAGCAGTAACCACGTCATGAATTTTGTTTGTTGTTGTTTCCCCTCTCTGCCTGACCTTGGCTAGTGAACTTTGTAATTTGGCATGCATGTATGTTGGGGTAGGACAAACAGTGTAGCAGATATAATATGTTATATAAAAAAATAAAAAGTATGATTGTTGGAATTGTAAAAATCCAAGAAGCACATTACTACATAGCCTCTGGCAATGCCCTTAAATATACGTTTTTGGAAAAGATTTACAGAATGTTCTTCGAAAGAACTGTTATAAAATATGAACAATAAAAAACAGTAGTAAGAGAGGTCTCTGGGCCAAAAACTGATGTTTGGTGATCATGTTTTGGCCCAGAGGCTTGAAGCTGTGTGTATGTATACATGAGCTGTATGTGGTTATTTACAGACGCGGTCTGGTTATGTACAAAAGGTCACCGTCGACTTCTAAACTTACAAAGACTGAAGACTAACTCCGACCGACTGGAGTCGTGTAAATCTGGAGGATGAAACCGCGCCGCGCTGGTCGTTGAACACTGTTGACATTTACCCGTCATTGTCCGTTGTCTGTGTGTTTTTTTTGGCTGGATGATTGGGAATCCAACCATTGTAACCTTTAGCGCAGATCTAAAACCTTTAAAACCAATAATGAAGTTTGCAATTGGGCAACCTCATATCACAAGCCAAAATCAACCCATGTGATTGCCAAACAGGTGTAGCTTATGTCTAAATGTTTAAATTTAATCTTTGATTTAATCCTCGATGAGGCTATTTTAGTTGTCATGCAGGTCGTAGTGTAACTGTATCTGTGCTTGGGAAAAAATGGTGTTAATGTACAATATGTTGTGTGGCAGAATTGTAAGATATCATCCAAGTTTACCCCGTCTCCAGATCTTTGTCTCTGTTCAGTTTAAACAAATGCCCTCTGTGTCCCTGTGTTTTCAGACGACGCATTCATCAACCCACAGCTCGCCAAGATATTTGAGCGTGTAAGACAGAGCGCTGACTTCATGCCAATCAAACAAATGACGGTAAGCAGCGTTGTTTTTGTACAGTCTTGGCTGATGACATAACAACCTGGTTGAATAACTTCATTATGATCACTGTGAAAACATTTCACCAAATATGGACCAAGATGAATGTGACGAGCTGCATAAATATGTTGTCTGATTATAGAAAGCACTGAACCATGACTTTGGCCCTAACTGGAGAGACAAGTTGGGGTCTTTCGAGGAACGTCCTTTCGCAGCAGCCTCCATTGGCCAGGTTCACTTGGCGAGGATGAAGGACGGCAGGGAAGTGGCCATGAAAATACAGGTAGACGGTGGACTCGGGTGTGGACACAGTACTCTCGCTTGTTATTAATATAAACAGTCACGGAAGACTTGGAATTTGTTTTCCTTGAGCACCTTTATTAGGATTAACATAAACCATGGATCATCACAAAGCCTTGTAGACAAATTAAAGTCGTTATAAAAAGTGTTAGCTTTTGTTAAAGATCAAATTAAAATGCTAAAATACAATGTTGTGTGTCACCAGTACCCCGGTGTGGCTCAGAGTATCAACAGTGATGTCAACAACCTCATGACGGTGCTGAATATGAGCAATGCCCTGCCTGATGGTACACACTCTTAAATACACTTGCAGATGTGTTGCCCTGTTGAAAGCTTATCTCACAATTTCCACATTTCTGTTTGTTAATTCTTTTGTGTCTCTAAAGGTTTGTTCCCGGAGCATCTGATAGACGTTATGAGGAAAGAGCTGGCACTGGAATGCGACTACATAAGAGAAGCCAAGTGTGCTAAGAAATTCAGGTATCATTCAGCAAATGGCAGTATTTTATCTTGATATCTTTCTTTTCACAGTAAATATGATAATCCAGGATTTATTGCACTCTTATATTTTAGATTTAATAAATGTATATGCAGATTGCATGTGTATGCAACTGTATTTACCAGGTCTGTCTACACAGATTTGGTCAACATTTTTAAACTCTCCATGGAAAAACATGACACCATATATTATTATGCCATTTCCAGTGGTCAAAAAACCTGTTAGATCCTGGGTTTCAACAGGGTTTTCACCAGTGGAAATGTGTTTAATCTCCATTCACTTCAGGGTGAAATGACTGCAATGCACACAGATTTTTTATCAGTGGGAACATAAGACCTGGATGAACTTGGATCCTCCATTTCCAGCACAACGATGTGACGAGCATCAGTCTACCGACTCAATAGGATCATTGAAATTATTGATTTAAAGACCGAAAGATGCAAAATAGTGACCATGGTAACTCTTGTCACTGAGGGCTATGCTCGTGTTATTGTTTTTTTTTCCTTCCCCTAACTTGTTTTGTTTCTGGCACATCTGTGTCATAATTCGCGCCCTGATAACATGCGGGTGACAAAACAACATGGGGCAGAACAATCACTTGCTATAGGAATGTTGTAATCCGCCTTTTCTTTAGTGGCTTCACCAAGGTTTGAAAATTCTGAGGTTATCTGCAATTTTCTGTGTGAAAAACACGCAAATATCTACAAACCTATGCTTAGTCTTTGCCTTTCCTTTATCAAACCTTTATCTATGTAGCTCAAGGTCCCAACAACTGCAACTGCAAGGCATTTATACGTAGTTCAAATACTCTACATGTTCTAACTACTTCACGTGTGTATTCTTCTGTTCTCAGGGAGCTACTGAAGGACCATCCGTTCTTCTATGTACCAGAGGTGATAGACGAGCTGAGCAGCAGCCACGTCCTGACCACGGAGCTCGTCCCCGGGTTTCCTCTGGACAAGGCTGAGAACCTCTCGCAGGAGCTGAAAAATGAGGTACAGCAGGCATTCAGGACACAAAAAATGCCATTTAATTTGAAACCGCCTCTTTCAGAAAATAAGACGTAAAGGAATAGAATAATAATCTGAATGTTTGTTGTTCAGATCTGTCACAACATCTTGACGTTGTGCCTCAGAGAGCTGTTTGAGTTCAGATACATGCAGACGGACCCAAACTGGTCCAACTTCTTCTACGATCCACAGACACACAGGGTGAGTGTGTCCTCAGTCTTAACACTCGAACCGTGACTGGAGATGTTTATTTTTAGTCTACATTCTACAGTATGTCATTTGTCTCTCTAGGTGGCGCTGTTGGACTTTGGAGCCACACGAGGATTTGATCAGAGTTTCACAGATGTCTACATCGAGGTAAGAATACTTCTTTTGTACCTCTTATTATATAATGGATACGTGAGTTCTTTTTCATGCTTTTTTGTGTAGTAGATCATTGTCTTTTATTAAAATGAAGCTATGATTTTGATCATACTGTATGTGTTTGATTTGTTGCAGAAAGGTTCTAAATTCTGGAATGAAAGCAAATGATAGAAGAGACAGAGATTAATGTGGCTACATTTTCAATTTCAGGTTATCCGTTCAGCTGCTGAAGGCGACAGTGAGGGAGTCCTGAAGAAATCTATAGAGATGAAGTTCCTAACTGGCTACGAGTCCAAGGTAATAATCCTTTTCAGTCTCACGTTGCATCAGAAACAACTGCTGTGTGAAGTTTACATTTATGTATGAAACAAAGTGCTTGATATGGATTAAACCACATTAAACCAGTTAACACACAGGCCGTGACTGAACACTTTTTTTCCAAATTCTGCATCCAGGCGATGATCAACGCCCACGTGGACGCGGTGATGATACTCGGCGAAGCCTTCGCTTCCACAGAGCCTTTCAGCTTTGGTTGTCAGTCGACCACAAAGAGGATCCACAACCTGATCCCCGTGATGCTCAAGCACCGCCTCACTCCGCCTCCGGAGGAAACGTACTCGCTGCACCGCAAGATGGGCGGTTCTTTCCTCATCTGCTCCCGTCTGAACGCACAGTTGCCCTGTAAGGAGATGTTCCAGTCGGCGTATCAGAAGTACTGGGAGGGCCGCACGCCACCCTCTCAGCCGGCGTAAGCCGCTCTCAGGTGTCAGGATGTTTGATGGACAGGTCCTGGGGCCAACGGCAAAGTGCCCATCCATGTTAAGGTCAGTCAGGTGTAAAGATGCAGGAGTGCAGAGTGGAGGCCATGTTATTTTCTTCTTAAGCTGAACACCAGCTCATCTTTTCCATTTTTCCACTTGAACATATTTACAGCTGCCACTTCTGAAAAGGAGAGAGTGACAATATGGCATGTGGAGGCCAAGCTCTTACCCTGTGTATGGCCCTGAGAACACAGACTGATAAAGAGGGTGGGTGTGGATATAAGAAGAGAGCAACAATCTTGTTAAGGTGTAAAATGAATGTAAAATGGTTTGTTGTTTTGTTGTTTTGTTTGTTTTTGCTGTGTTTGGTTGAACTCTTGGGAAATCACTCTGAGTATTTAAGTTTGTTTTGGCATCAACCAGAAAAGAGACATTGATTACATCAAGAATTAGTTGGCATCAGGGTAAGAAAGCAGAACTCCGCCAAGGTGGTAATAATGGGGTTAAAGGTCCAGTCCAACATTGAGGAGGTTTTATTGGCAAGTGTGTTTGAATAATTGTATAATCACTTACAAATAAAAATTGATTGGTTATCATAGCTTTAGAATAAATCTTTTACATGTACCGTAGACGAGCGCCTCGCTTTACAGAGGCCAACATTTGGTGCTGCTAGTTTTTTAACGGCAGCCTGAATGGACCGGCCCAAGTACAGCGGGGTTTTTGCATTTGCAGTGAAACTTTTTAACAAGAAAAAAAACAAACAATGACCATAGTATTTTCCTGACACACTTGGTAAAGGGAGGGCTGAGTTTGGAGGACAACCTGCAGTCTCACCACCAGATGTCACTAATTCTCACATACTGGATCTTAAATATACAGTTCAAGCCATCACAGTCGCAGTAGTTGACCAGGAAGAGGAAGGACCAACTTGTCAGACTCGCAATAATCTCTGCTCCAGTTGTTTTTCACAGGCGACACTCACTGCTATAGTTTTGATACAACACAGAATCTTTTAAGAGATGGATTTAGTGTTAAAGTAAAGATTCAAAGCCATCAAGTTGCTTGTTTTTGGGAAAATTATGACTAGAGTGGAGATTGTCTGCAATAACACGCACAAAGATATATTTTATCTATGTAGTATTCAGTGTCTTCTGCTGCTTCCACCCACATTTACAGCACTAAAATGTTTTTGATCATGTTTCAGTCGCTGTTAATAGCTTTTTAAGGGAAATCCTTGGCACACGACTGATTGAAATAGTCTGCGTTTTAATGATCCCCTGGTTAAAGGCATGATTTTACACAGTTTTGCTCTGTTGATATTTCTCTGTAGTACCTCATGTCCACATATGATGAGATGTGTCACATGGGTTTTTAGTACAACTGTTACCATTGTGTCCCTGAACCATAATTCTGTGCGACATATTTCAGTGAATCCATCTTGGAGGGTCAGGCCCACAGTGGTGAATAATAAGTGCATTTGCGGACTGATCAGTCACTTCTCAGGTGATGGAGGTTCATCACCTGGTTGCCGTGACACAAAGGTTTTCTCTCATCTGCTGCGTGATACAGTTATAAGAAGGTGTGAAGAAAATGTAAAAAAAAAAAAAAAAAAAAGTGCCTGTAGATTCCAGTGGAACATTTTTTTTTTTTTATATTTTAGAATATAAATACATTTCCTATCAAGACCCAGTGAAACAGTGGTTTAAAACTTTGTAATCTAAAGGCATTCTTAACTGAAACATGTGATAAAAGATATTCCAGAAAAAGAGTAAACATTTGTTCTTCTCTTGTCAAAACCGTGGTGTGTGGTTTTTTTTTTAAAATAAGGGACCATCTATCTCGCCGTGTGTCAGTGCTTATCGAGAAACGTGGATGTCGTTGCATACATCGTGTATCATGGCTTGGTAATGAGGCTGCCATAAAAGCAGATGATGGAGGAGACGGAGAGTTTGACTCCCTTATATAGCAATGTCTTGGCCGGCAGTGGAGAGAACTGGCTGAAAGCCTGGGAAATGACAAATATTCTGAAAATACACAGTATGCACTTCTGGCAAATTAATATTTACCAGTTTTCACGCAGAGCAGGGTTGAATACAGACTTGTAGATGCTGTGATTCTTTTCATCCTTATTGGAAAAGATCCTGTACAAACTATTTCCTCAATATCTCAGTTTTCAGTATTAAACCCAAAACCTTTTTTGTAATTCCCTTCAGTCTCCAGCACGTGGCAGTGTTGTGTTCTGTACGCAGTTTCAATCAGGCTTTTGTTGACTAGATCATCCTCATCATTCTAATAACAAAGCACTCTCACCGTGAAGCCAGGCAGATAATTATATAATAATTAGAAACTCACTCGGATTTCTTTGCTTTATTGCACAATATCCTGTAAGTGGCGGTGGGTGAAATCAGAGTGAAAGGTGATTACACAAAAGAAACAATGGTAATTAGACTGATTTGTTTCCCTGCCAAGCTAAAGTCCTGAAGCATTTATCAATTACTTTATATTGCGCGTGCTTCCCAAACAGCTTTGTGCAATTTCGGTAAATCAAACCAAATAAATGAGCCGTTTTCCCAGAATAGATTTTCTAGAGAGAATCACTGACTGCACTCTGAATATTTTAAGCAGTGAAAAAGGTCAGGACCCCTGTCAGCACCTTGCAAATGGATGACTGTTTGATTGTCAAGAGTCTTTGAGATATCGAGTGGAGAGATATCCCTCTGAGATGGGAACTACTCAACCGTGGCCGTGTTTACACCACAGGGAGGATGGAGGTAGTGTTGGTGGGGCCATGTTGTGGATCGCGTCGTCTGGTCAGAAAGAACGAGGACAGAGAAATTATTTGGTGTGAGAGAGAGAGAGAGAAAGAGAGAGAGGACGCTCTAAAGCCAAACACCCTCACAGCACCAACTTCACTCTACAGATGGTTAATGAGACTATTTTTAATGTCGCTATGGAAACGTGGATGTTGTACCGTTTTGTTTTGTGTCAAGCACTCAAGACGTGTGCCGAGGCTTCAACTGGGAGGAAAAAAAACCTCAAACTGTCACAAAAGACAACATTGAACACACTCAAGAAGTTTTCCTCTTCTTTCACACTTTCATCGAGGTGATGATTTTTAGGCAGATGAATGGAAAGGTTTTATGACTAACCGTTTCATTTAGCATAATGTAGCCCTGTCTGCTGAGAGACATGAATGTGAACTTGATGCTCACAAAGATAAATGCTCATAACAAGCAGACTTTCAGTGCAGCCACAGCCTCAGAGTTGCTGAAACATTCAACTTCAAACCACAAAAGTGCTCGAGAGGAAACGTGAGTCTCTCACAACGTGACACGACCCGACTAAAAATGGCATTGAGCTATAATGTATACAGTTTAAACTTGTCTTTGAGTGAGAAATATGCAGAAGGAAACATTGGAAATATCAAAGATTGCAAAGCTTCCATAGCAACAACTGTTCTCATGTTCTTTTCCACTGCTCTCGCAAGCTCAGCCACATTCAAAGAGGCATGTTTATTAATTATGTATTCACATAAACGTATGCTTTATTTCCCCTGATCGTAAACCAAAGGAGTGCTGCTGTGTGCAAAGATTGGAAAACCAAGATACTTTTAAGTTTAAAAAAAGCCGTTAATGAATGCTTTAAGGAGAAACTCAAGCCTTCGCTGTGGTGACAGAAACATAAATAAAAGGAAATGAAAGTTAACGTTTTCACCACAAGAATACTTGGGTTTCCACGTCAACACCCGCTCATGTCTGCCGTGTGCAGAGTTGACAAGAAACAACTCAATTGTATCCATTAATTAGAACCAATACTGTTGGACCTAATGATAGAAAATATTAAATAATTACAAGCAAGAGTTTTTCATAGCAAGATTTTATATTTGTCATCAATATATGGGGTTGTGCGTGATATTTCATACATTTAACATCAAATATTTGCATGCAGAAAACTGAATTTTGTTCATCCTACAGTCAAAAAAAAAAAAAATAAAACAACATTACAGAACACTTTGTCTCCTCCCCTCAAACAGAGTCCGTATGTAGAGCCATTTCACATCTATAATCAATAAATCCATGAAGTATAACCAACTCCACTGCTACAAAAACACTTGGTGGGCAAACACTGGTCATTTATAAAGTAAATATAAATTATCATCAGGATTACACGCATCGTCTTCTTTATCTCTCTCACACACACACACACACACACAACATATACACAGTCAAAACAAAAGCATCAGTGTTGTCTTACAAAAAAACAGTAGAAAAGCAATTACACCATAGGAGAGTGGAAATGGGAAAACGTTACAGTACATCACTAGAAAGTGGGAAAAACCACAGCATCCGTTCTATAATACATTTTGATTTCTGTAGAGGCACCAACAATATTTTGAGTTCAACCTCGAGTCCAGAAATGCTGCCTTGCATTTGCAGAAACGATTCAATACACGTTATAATCAGCTGTTTTTTTTCAGTCACTGAGCTGATTTATACACACACACACATTGATTATCTCCGTTTAAAGCTGTTTGACTTTTGATACTGTTGGATATTTTTCAGGGAAATAAGCCGCTGATACCGTTAGAGGAAGCTAATGTGGCATCAACATGGGAAAAAGCCAGTCGAGAACATCTGCACATCTGTATTTGCCACACCATATACAGTATGGCACACAATAACACGTTTAATCGACCGTGTTGTGCTGTTTTCACACAGATTTACACGTGTAAGGTTTTTATATTTCATGAGGGACGAAGTTGACGTTCACAGCCCGATATCTCTGGGTACAGTACATGTTCAGGACAACAGTGAGATAAACACATGTTGAGGATAAGACGAGCTCGTAGGCCGTGTTGTATACACAGTGAAACGTAATAAAAAGGATGCAAACGTCGCAGTTGTTATCAGGTTTACACTGAATTTTAAGCATCACAGCCATTTATGGCATAGATAGACCTCTGCACTCTGACCAGGTAAGTTTTCTTTTTCTAATTCTATATTTTGTCACCAATTAAATTTTTGAATGAATGAATTTAATAAAAACTGGAGACTAATGTTAAAAACCAGTTACTGTAACTGTAGTTTAAGCAGAGTGGCAGTTGGGACAGTGGTGATTGTTAAACACACAGATTCTGAGGAAAAAATCACCGTCTCATACCCTCATGTACATGGATTTTTCCTTCATTTATTCTCTAAATAATGAAGGGAAAATGCAGTTCAACTAAAGTCTCTACAAATAAAAAGAAATCTTAATACAGGAGTTAAAAAGCATAAATGCAAACACTTGTGGGTTTTTCTCTTCTTCTTCCCTGCTTTTGTATTTGAATCATAAATCATAAAATGTGACCCGGTGCTGATGAATCAGCAGCAGCTACTCAAATTAATCAATCACATGATTCATTCAGACTGAATCGCTCTCCTCAGCAGGTCTCCTGCCTCTCTCAGCTTACAGGTCATCACAAAAGGTCCGGCCGATCGAAAACTGTCCGTGTCGTCCACATCAGAGCGATGTCTCTCCTCACACGTCCTGAGGGACACTGTGGTCCCGACAGCCTGAGGAAGAGGAGGGTGAGGTCCAGACAGAGGGAGGGAGGGACAGAGATGGATGTTGGACCCGATTTGTGGATAATAATATCATTTAACAGTTTATATCACAGTACAATAACTCTATGGTGGTAATTATGCAATAGGGAAGTCATTTCATGGCAATTCCATCCTTATTGCTTTGCTAATCACCAACTAAATGCTTAATAAAAACAATGGAAATTGTTATTCACATCACGTCTACATCCATATACGTGCACTGTGCAGATAAAAAGTCCTGCTGCTGTTTCCAAAGACCAAGGTTTTTGCAACACAAACATGCAGTCGTTGAAATAAAGTTTGGATTTTATGACAGGAATAAATCCTGCTTTTGGTATCTGCAAGCTTTGTGCCGTTACTAGATTATAGATATGGGTGCTTACTGCTTGGACTAAATGTTTACAGTCTTTGAACAGCGTTTATCACTGGGCCCTGAGATTTGTCACTGGTTGTTCATCATTGTGAACTTTATGTTGAATCTGAATGTCCTTCTCTGAGTGTACGCAGACACACACACTGGCTGTATCTGCAGTAACTCTAACCCTCGTCTTCAAAAAGAACTAAAAGCCACTATTTTCTTCGTTCTAGTGAAGTTCTCCATCTGTCTGTTCCACGTGTTAGAACAGAATTAGGAAAAAGAGCGTTCAGCTGACTGGAACACACTGAACTCTCCTAAACCTAATTATCTAATATTTATTATGACGTGTGCTGCTGACCTCTTGGCCAGGTCACTCTTTGACAAATCTTAGTGGCATGTTCTTCTATTTCATAACTATTTTAAAGTATTTTTCTTCCTTTCAACTATTTTCAGACTTAAGAAGAAGAGTGTTTGGCAGAACACGTTGAATAGAAGCCTGTAAAATTTGAAGGACGACTATTCAAAGAATTCAGGATTCCAAACATAACTTGAGTCCCAGATGAGAGATCATGGTAAAGTAGTTCTGATTAAAAGTTACTTACAAGCCTGGGAACCCTGCCTGGGTAACTACTCAGTATGTTTGTGACATGCTACTTTATGTCAATCAGCAATGTTTGATAGTGAGTGAGAGAGAAAAAGAAACACCTACCATCAGAAACTGAATCATGAAGAAGAAGAAGAGCAGAGGGAGGAGCAACAAGAAAGAGACAATTAGTCATGATTTAACAGCTTTAAAGCCCTTTAAGTATTTATGAAATTGACTGTAAGTAACACGTGATCAAATATGCACAGATACAGTAACACAATCCTGGTTTAGTCAATCGATGAGCAGAAGGAGACGGGAAAAAGAGGTATGCAGTGCAAGTAGGTGGTGGAGGAATGGGTGGGGGGGGGGGGGGGTGTAGAGAGTGGGAGGAATAACATGAGTGACAAAAAGAGAGGGAGCAGGGATATGACAAGATAAAGCAGAGGCAGTCATTAGACAGAGAGAAAGGCAGAAGGGAGGCGATCAGTGGGAGGCAGATAATACCACGATCATTAGATAGATAAAGAAAGAGTAGAAGTAAAAAAAGGGAGCTGTGTTGGAAAAGATGGAGGTATGGAAAGAAAGGACACAGTCATCATATCAACACAAGCTCATTAGAGATGAAGAATAAAGTCGCTATTCACTTCACATGCAAGAAGACAAGAGGGAATAGTTCAATGAGAGCCAAACTCTTCAAAGACGTGCAGCTCAAAGACAAAGAGCATGTATGATTTCAGCGTGAGGATCTGGTCTCCAGTGCTTATAGAAAAAAAAAGCAAAAGAAAGTGTTTTCATATTCAGTGTAAACAGTCGGATGCCTGTTAGCCGTGGGCGCTAACAGGAGGCTTTGTAAGCAGCAACATGTTGAATAAGACATGTGGCCAGAGGCCCGAGAAACACACACACAAACACACACACACACACACACACACACATACACACATATATACACACACTGTCTAGAAAAAATATTTCATGACTTACAATATAGAATAAGGGTTATTTTATTATTTATTTGGCATGGGGGACACTATTTTATGATGATCGACATTTAAACGTGCCAGTTTATGGCCACTGGCTAACAGTGTTGGGTAATAACGCGTTAATAGTAAAGCTGTTACTTTATTCAGTAACTAATAATGTAACCGTTGTTTTTTAAATTCCGTTCCGCCGTTCCTTTTGGTGAGGTTTTACAACGGCACACAGTTCTCATAACATTTTAGCGATCAATAAAGTTTAATTGAATTGAAAAACAAAGCACGTGTCGCCCTCCCACACACGTAATCAAACACGCGCCATGAAGAGGACCGGACAGGTCAGAAGGGGAAGGTAAGTTTCTCCTCGTGGATGTATTCACATTATTTTCAACTGGAGAGCAGAGGGAAAAATAACATTTCGGTAACTTGTAGACTGTGTCCCGGTTCAGAAATACTTTCTATGGCGAACAACAGCAACAGTCTGCTGAAGCACCTGGTGAAGCGGCATGCTTCGACAAAGTTAGCAGCTAAGGTAGCTAACGCAGGCTCGGGGACAGACTTTTTGGTAGCAACCGAGTAACTTTTTCCAAAGTAACTAGTAACTGTAACTAGTTACTTTTTTTCAGTAACTAGCAAAACACTGCTGGCTAATTTATATGTGTAGTCCTGAGGCAGGCTGATGGCATATAAGACAAAATTCAGGTACATTCTCTGGAGGGGTGCAAGAAAAAAAAGGTACATAAACATATGAATAATAATAATAATAATAACAATAATAATAAAAATAGTAATAATAATCAGTAGGAGTAGTAGGTGTAGAGAAAGTCTACAGGAAATGAATCTCAGTCAAAGTAATATCTAATAAAGTCATGAAAACATGACTGTGTGTGAGTGCAGAGAAGACAGTGAAGGTGGAGAAATGACCCAAGCTTTCGCTCTCTGTATCCATTTGTATGAGCAAACCCTTCAAAAAAGTCACATTAACACACAGAGAGCGCCAAAACGTGTTCGTAAACGTTCAAGCTATAAAAATTGTATACATTGTACAAGTTTTTGTCATGATGCATCCAAAAATACGGATCTGAGCGAGTTTCAAGGAGCACATTTTTGTGCGTAGGTGTGTTAAAGTTACCAGTATTTGTTTTACGACAGACTGAAAAGAGAACACTCAAAAATGCACAACCTGGAATACATTTTTTTTAACAATATGCATGAAAAGAGGATAAAATAATCTAGAAATTAAAAGCCAAAAACACAAAAAAGTGTTTAAGGGTTAAACTTAACCTGTGAACTAAACTTCACGCTATCAATGAACCTCACAAAAAGTCAAATCATTTATTGCTGTCATTTCACAGCTCTATTTTCATGCTAAAAAATAATGTGGCATCAGTTTGGTGATGATAACTGAAGTGAACAGAACAGAACAACTGTATCAACAGTTACTGACTTGCCAGGATGACCATGTCCATTCCCCAGAAGATGCTCATGATCCATCCGACCATGATGACGGCCGTCAGTACCTGGATGAGCGCTGCTGCCACGTTGAGCCAGAACACGCAGCACACGCCGCGCTCTGAGATCAACTCACACCGCGCTCCACACAGAACTGTGAACGCTGAGATGAAGGTACCTGAGACACGAAAACAAATAGGAAAATATGTATAACTTTTCTGTTATGTGAGAGGAAAACACATCGACAGCATTGCTTTACTGCTTATTTATACAGTATATTGTGGATTAATGTATCCTGAATGTTTGAATGTCTGGCCCTGATTGGCTGTAATAGATCCATCCAAAAACAAACAAACAAAACAAAACCAAACACAGACAGACTAATGCTCAGTGCACAGACCTTGTCTGCCTGAATGAAACCAAATATCAGTTCTCATCATGAGACCTGGACCTTCCCACAACCCACTCATTGTACAGTTACAGTGTGTGTGTGTGTGTGTGTGTGTGTCTCAGTGCTCTCAAATCACATTATCCTACTACAAATTGTTCCCATGACAACGTCCCCTCAGGAGAAGACATACACAGTGTAGATAAACAAGACTTCTCACTCTTTTATTCATTCTACTACTGTTTTTAAATGTACTTTTTTTTAAATGTTTGTAATGGATACTTTGTCAATATTCCCGTTCCCAGCTCTCCTAAATATAAGCCTAGAAAAACAATAAATTTCTGAGAGAAACTAACATTCCCACATGGAAATAAATGACTCTTTCCCACGTCATCTCAGCAGTATATACACATTGCCCATTTAGGAAAAAATGTCTATACTTGTTTATTAAATTAAATAAAATTCACATTCATCCATCGTTTACTGCCTTATCCTCCACATGAAGGTCGTGGGTTGCCAGTCCATCACAGGAACACAGACAAACAACCATCCACTCTCACACTCAGTCAATGTAGAGTGTCCAGTTGACCTAGCACACACGGGGAGAACATGCAAACTCCATGCAGAAAGACACTTGTTCCAACACGGGCCACTGAACCCGGGTCTTCTTGCTGCAAAGGCAAGCATGCTAACCGCTACACCCAGCCTATTCAAATGGCGGCCCATGGAAATGCGCCATTAGTGGCCCAGCCTGTGGTTCCACCAGAAACACTGAGAAGAACTAGATAAATACTTTTCTGTCCCTCAAATACAGTAGCACTTACTGTGAGTGGGTCATAAGGGACAAATATGTATCTTAATTCAGAGAAACTAATGATGTTGCTAACATTGTACACCTGTTTGATTGTATTGCACCTGGGTTAAATATGACAAACTATTGTATTGTAAATTTGAAAGAGAAACAACTGTGACTACAGTGTGTTTGCTTTTATACACTTTGAGGTGTACAAAAGGACAGAATGAGCCAAAAAAAAGCATTATTGCTGCCTCCTCAGATTATGTTCAAGTATAGTTCTTTAACTATATTTATGCAATTTTTTTTTAGGCCTTTATGCATTTGTGCTGGTTTTAACCCTTTAGCACCTAAGCCTGTCTTGCTTAGTTTAACCATAAAAAACAAATTGCCCATTTTCCAGAATAAATTTCAATACCTGGCATCTTGAAGTGAAGTTTTATTTAGAAAAAACACTGCAGTTGTACACGAACACCAGATTTTGCATGTCAAGTTTAAAATTTGAACAGTATAAAATATATTTAAAGTAAAATTTGTTTGAGTTTTTGTCTCAGTGTCCAAAAACAGGCATTTTTCCAACTCTCTCCTCTGTGGTGACAAAGACGTTGATTCGCCAGCTTCCTGCAACAGTGTGAGTGAAGTTACCGTAATAACCACACGTTGACTCAGCTTTCAGAAACCGTTTTGTGTCGTGTTATTACGGTAAGGCAAAGTGCACTTGCGCAAACCTGCTGCTGCGACACGCTCGGTGTTACAGGATTAAATTGGGTTTGAAAATGTTGCTCAGCTGAGTTTGTAATGGCCATCTTGTAATCCAACTTGATTCTATTATATAAGTCCATTCTCAGCCCAAAACACATCATAGTGGCTAAAATACTTTATGACTGAATCTCATTTCCATCTAGAAATTATCCTCGGATAACCTGTTTAATTGTGCATATACAGTAATTCTAAACACTTATGAGCACACTGTGGCATCTCCAGCCTTCACAATAAAGAGTAAATGTGATGCTGCATTCCCATAGTTTTTAATGAGTCGGTAAATATATTAGCTGAATAAAATAACACATTAGTCCGCCTTATTGGTTTCCACTTTTCTCATTTAGTTAGTCTTAGTCCCACTGAGCCTAATTCACCAGAATGGTTGGACAATGAGGTCCATAATAGTTTGTTTTTATCATGGACGTACTCTCAGTTTTTATAAGTTCCCTGGTGGTTATGTCTGATGTGGATGGAAAGGAAAACAAAGAAACAGAGTAAGAGAGAAAAAGTGAAAATAACTTCATGACTTGACTTTGGCCTTCTCTTGCTCCTAAAAAACAAATAAACGTTGGCTGTTCTTTTTCACAGTGATACTTGAATTCCTCCAGTGTGAGGAGAAATAGAGGGGAGGAGGAGAAAGAGAAGGACCAAGGCCATGATACACATCATGACACCCACCACCAGGCTTTTCTTGTGTCACACACAGTATTAACAACAACAGTACAATAAGCCTGCAGGGAGAAATTAGAATACCAGCAGATCTGTTGAATAATTTATGCTTTTTGTACAAATGAAAAACATATTTTCAAATGAAAGGGAAAAAAAAAATGAAACACTTCACATCCAGACAGCTTTATTGGAGTCATTTTCTTCTTATTCTGTCTCACAGTCTAAAAACAACACCATGATATAAAGCCTGTTTCACATGTCTGTCAACAACCACCGAATAATCAAATCGAATGAAATGCGACGTGGAGACAGACAGACGAGTTTAGCGTTTGGATTTTCGCCAATTCCCATTTCAAAGCTTTTCCGCAGAAAGAGCAGCAGTGAGCTAATTGGAGCTCATCCACCCAGAGACGATTATGGTCTGATCTAATAGAGGAATCTTCTGGTCACAGAGGCCACGCCCACCAGCAGATGCTCCGGATGACCACCTCCACACATGAGCTGTGACTGACAGCAAGCTGCCGTCTAAGCTGCTACAAGCTTACTTTACTCTGAGTTATAGGCAACTTTTTTAACAAAAGACTTAAGGGTTTTCAGTTTCTGTGTGATTTCATCTGTTATCACAGAGTGGGAGTGAAGTATTGATTTTGGTGGCTCTGTCGGTCTGTGTGTGTCTGTGCTTCCGCACTTGCTTGCAATGTGAGCAACAGAGGCTTGATAGAATTTGCGATAGACACACGTTGCCCAAGAATTTGAACACATAACCTTCCGATCTCAAGTCAGACGTTCTACCGTTGCACCACAGGTGAATGGGGTGAAGTCTGCGATCTTTGATTGCCTTGTTCATTCTTGTTTTTACCGTGTTTTATCATATGGCTGCTACTTTTACCCATGTCTCATGTCTTTTAACTTATTTATTTTATTTTAACTGTTTCTTTAAAAGTAATTTATTGCCTTGTGTGAGCTTTTTATGTCTTTATTATTCTGTGCAGCACTTTGGCCCTCTGTGGTTAGTGGTGGTTGTTTTTTGTTACTCGTTACTACCAAATAAACTCAGAAGAAGAGTTGGTAATGGTCTGTATTTATATAGAGCTTTTCTAGTCTTGATGAGCTGCTTTACACTATAGCTTTCACCCATTCACACATCCTTCATACACTTCAACATGGGCTTAAAGTGTGTTTCTCAAGGACACAGACTAGCAGAACCGGGAATTTAACCCACAACTCGCCCTATCACTGAGCTACCATGTCTCAATCCTTACTCCTCACTTTTTTAAGTACATTTTATATCAGATAATAACTTTTGATACTTCAGTACAGTAAATGTCATATACTTTTACTTAAGTAATATCATAAAAAATTGACTTTAACTTCTACCAAAGTCCTTTTCTGCTAAGATACTTGTATTTTTACTCAATTATCCCTTTAAGGTACTTTATATAAGACTGTTAAAGTGCACCAAGGAGACTAGGATTCAAATGTCAGCTCTAGGAAAGGATCATAGTCAAAAGTTCTTTCATGACAATTCAGGTTTCAGGTTTGTAAAATACAGATACTTGAATCAATGCTCACAGCAAAGACTATACATTTAACAGGCAACATCAATTTGCTGTCCCCCAAAAAACAACCTGAATACACAGTCAAACTGGTTAGAAAAAGAGCATCCTACTGGCACAAGGGCACAAGAAGAAGTGGCACAGCCACCGGGAAAGACAGGGATTAAATAGACTGAGGGAGGGGCGAGAAAACGACATGCAGGTGCTACACATTATGGCAGGTGATGGTAATCAAAGAGGCGGGAAAAACACAGCAGGAAGTGGAGACAACTGAAAAGAAAACAGGCCATGTGAGTATGAACAAAAGATACAACACAAGACAAAACGTGATGAAGGGAATTAAAGGGAACTTAACTAAACGGATGTAACAATTTGTAATTTGATTTGATGTATATAAAAAAGGCTAGATCCATTGAAGAAAGTGGGGAAGTGTTTACATTTGAAACTGGAGCTGATGAACAATTTAGTGTGCAATTTAAATGCCTCATACTGCTAAATATGATTGTTTGTTTACTTTGAGGCAGCAGAAACAAGTAAAAATGTATTATTCACCTCTTATCAGCTATTCATACAATTAGCTACATACAGAGCACTTACTGCTGCTATTTAAACTCTTTGAGCTCAGAATCTCCCTTCTTACCTTGCTCTTGCTTTACTACCACGGTTCTCAAACTGTGGTACATGGAGGAAAATCTGAAATACTGTTCTACTGTATATACCAGGGTATGTGATCGGAGTGGAGCCGAGGAAGTGTGTAGAAAATGAAGCAAATAACAAAAAATCTTCCTCACAAAATACTTCACACTCTGGTATAGTGAAATTAGATTAAAAAAGACAAGTTCAATTGACTGTCTGTGACACAGTAATATCCGACCAGTGTTTCTTTTTCTTCCACAAGCAGACGTTATGAAATAGTGTGTAATGTTGTCTTCGTGTAATCACTTACAAAGCAGCAGCAGACATGTAATTAGAACATAGGCCAAACATTAAGTATGTGCATGAAAGTGCAGAGACGGATGGAAAGTTCTCCATGACAACAACAAGGTTCAATAAGTCTTTGCTACAAAATCGACATTGTAACATTCCTTCATGTGTGAGAAGCTTTTGGATCCTCTGTATGTTGCATGTGGGAGAGTGATGTGTGTCCAGGTATTACTAATGTTGTGGGGACCTAAACCTGTTTACACAGTCACATTATGGGGACTTGTCTTCCTTGTGGGGACAAAAAGCAAGTCCCCACAATGTAAATTATTATAACTACATTTTAAGGTGAAGATATGTTTTAAGGTTAGGTTGAGTTTAGGGTTAGGGTCAGGGTTAGGATTAGGCCAGTAGTAATTGTGGTTAAGGTTAGAGTAAGTCTCCAGGAAATGAATGTAAGTCAATGCAATGTCCCCTCAAGTCATGAATGTCGAAACTTGTGTGTGTGTGTGTGTGTGTGTGCCCAGATATTACCCAGACTAATGACTGTAATTACACACAGATCTGCACAGAGCACCCACTGGCAGTGTAGGAGGTTAATGATGGAGTGTGAGAAAGACGGAGAGGGATAGAGAAGAGAATAAAGAGAGGGAAAAAAAAGAAAGGGAACAGCGAGGAGAACAACAGGTGCACTTAAAAACTGCGATGGCAAAGTTATTTGCACAATAGAAATGAATGACTTTACTTTATCTTTTACTCAACAGCAAAAGCAATTTCCATTCGGCGTTTCAAAGACGTGTATGACGCTTATGACAGTGTAACTATGTATGACAATATCTGTATATCACACAATAGAAAAAGATGTACAATATTTCTTTTATTGACTGAGATTTACTTTTAAAGGTCTTTTTAGGTTGTCAGTGACATTCGAAACCAGGTCTTTGATCAATTTCTTGTTAAAAAACAAACAAAAAAGAACTGCTCTACTGCAGTGACTCCCAATGGTCATTAAATATTTAAACATTATTATATAAATAAATTATAAAACATGTCTTTAATTTTCAGTTGCATAATTAAATTTTAAATTGTGGTCAAATATGTACTGCAGATCTTTAAGAAATACTCGCAAGGAATAAAACGCTATTGCGCTGGTGGTGTTCCGCACTCGGCTGCAGATGCTGATAACCTCAGCACCTGGTTATGGCACCTTTTGGGCAGGAGTTCAGGATGTGCCCCAATGTTACCCTGGCTGAGCACAGAGAGCAATTTGGGGTCTCCTCCTTTCCCCAGGTGAAAAGGTTCGCTGGGCTAGGCAGGACATCGTACACTGCCCGAATCAGGCCATAGGTCTGTCCAGGTGACTTTCCGGTCCATTGCCTGCTCCCACCTTGTCCAGGCCCTTTGTTGCTTCAGACCAACTGCTCTGCTTGATCTTCCTCCACTGCAGCCCTCACCTCCTCCTGAATTAGCCTCCGCTTCTCTTTCCCCTTGTGCTCCCTATACCGGGGTGTTGGGAACAGCCCCAAGCCTGCTCTGCCATGAGCCACCACGCCCAGCAAATCTTTTTAGCACAGCCAGGATTCTGCATCCAGCACAGCAGCCTCAGCCCTCCACTTCCTTCCAGTCTTCACCTCCACTCCAGCCTGGGCCACCTTTGGGTCTCTTGAGTCTCTGTACATCAGCGCCTCTCTAGTCCCTAGTCTCTAGTGACCTTGAATTCCTCTTCCAGAGACTTCAGGGGCAACCGGAGCTTCGTGCTGTTCCTGTAGGGGGCGATGTTACTGAGACTTCTGGGCAACCCCAACCATCTCCTGAGACAGCTGCTGACCCTCCTCTCCAAGGTCTCCACTGTGGAAATGGGGACCTCATAGACAAGTAGCGGCCAAAGTATCCTTGGCGGAATATCATGCTGGTAAATCCACGCTTTAACCTTGCCTGGGAGGCTTGATCTGTCAACTGCTCTTAGCCAAGTGTCTAGTTCCTGGCAGGTGGACTGCACCGATTAGGAGTCCTTGAGGCTGCTGTCAAACACCTTGCCCAAGCTCTTCACTGGCTTCTCGGAAATGGTTGGAATTTGCTTCCCTTTGATGTTGAATCGAAACCTGTCGGTAACCTTGCCCTTCTTCACCACTAGTGCTCTGGACTTGGCTCGTTTGAAACTCATCCGTGCCCACTGGATGAGCTTTTCCAGCCCTTGCAGGATCCATCTGCATCCTGGTACAGACTCTGTGGTGACCGTTAGGTCATCCATAAAGGCCCCGATTGGTGGCTGGCGGATCCCTGATTGGTCTGGGGGCCCGACACCTAGGCTCGGCTGACTTCACCATCATGTTCATCACCAGGGCAAACAAGGTTACCGAGATGGTGCAGCCTGTGATTATCCCAACCTCCAGCTTATGCCACTCTGATGTCACAGCTCCTGCTGAGACTCAACCTGAACTGATTGTAGTAGTTGTTTGGTGTTTGGTCATGGTAGTCTCAACCAGTTTGTGGGGGTTGGGGCCATATGCATTGGCTAGGTCTAACCACAGGACTGTAAGGTCACCCTTGTTCTCGCAGGCTTCCCTGATGAGCTGCATCACCACTCCAGTGTGCTCTAGACACCCCGGCACTCCTGAGATACCTCCCTTCTGCACCGACGTGTCTATGTAGTTGTTGCTGGAGAGGAAGTCAGACAGCCGCCTTGCTACTAAGCTGAGCAGGGAAATCATCCTGAATTGGTCGATCTTCTTTAATCCTCCTCCTTAGGGTTCAAAACTCCTTCAGCACATCTCCACTGCTGCGCCACCTTCCCTCTCCTCCAGATGACTCTCAGGATCTTCCAGAGTTGCTTGAGTAGCAGTGGGCAGTACTTGTAGACCTTGTACGGGACTCCACTTGGTCCAGGGGCGGAGCTAGATCTTGCCTTCCTCACGATCTCGTGGACTTCCTTTAGAAGTGGCTGCCTGGTTTCGAAGACCTTGGTGGGAGGTGGTAATTATATGTATAATTATGCACTTTGTAGATGATATGCTGTAATAACCACATGCTTTAAAATAAGATGGCTGATATATCTCCATGTTCACATGAAAACAATAATAATATATATGGGAATTATTGATAATAGTCTTGTGTGTTTATAAGAGTCATGATTCAAGGTTTGGGTTTGGGCCTTGGGCCCCAACACTTTTAAGTTTGGGACTGGCTGATCTACTGTTTGTACAGGCTTGTCTGTCTTCTCTTTGTTCCACAAACAGAATATCAGGAATAGTTCAGTTTAATAGACAATATGGTTGTGTTGTGCAGTTGTGCACTGGAACACAGTGTTTAGAGGGAGCTTTTACTTCGAAAAAACAACGAGTTTGTACCACACTATGTTCCAGTTTGTAGTGTGAAACGATGGAATTGGCTTCAGTGTAAATCAATTTAAACAGAGATACAAAAACCACTTTTTCGTGAAGAAAAAGGATGAGGATGGGTCTCTTTTATTGTTTTGTGCCTCTGATGCTCTTTTTTATTTTAACACAGGGTGGATGTTTGGGTTGTAAATAAGTTTTGGATAGTTCATTTATATATATACACGTCTGTGAAACTTTTTAAACCAACTCCAGCTCTGCTTTTTTCATGGTCAATCCATTTGGTCCTCTTATGTTCTGAAAACACACACACGCACACACTGACATGTTTGTGCAACATTTATAGAGAGGACACTCATTCCCCAGCCCCTTAACTTAACCTTTAGCATTACAACTAAATGCCTAACCTTACCCTAAAACCAAGTCGTAACCCTCAAAAAGCCCCTTTAAGTGGTGACAGTATGAGAACCAAAATGATTTATCCAGATGATCCAGGGACATTTATTCTTCTTTTTTTTGTATGTACCTTGTTGAGTTTTGCTCACTGCCCTTGCTTCCCTGTTGATTGTCTGCCCCGCCCTAATGTGTCTCACCTGTGTCTGATTAGTCTCACCTGTGTCTCGTTATTCCTGCCTCCCTGTGCTCTCCACTGTCTCGATTGGTTCATTTGTTTGTTTCAGGTCACTTTGTTTGCTGTATTTCAAGGTTTTTCTGTTTGTGTTTTACCTTTTGCCTTTTTTCTCAGTTTGTTTCATTAAAGACTTAAAGACTTTATAGGGTTTTATGTCTCCACAAAAGAGAAAAACCCTTACAAGAAAGACTAAACTAAGGCGACGTTAAAGAAATCTAGGTCTTTTTCAGATATATTTAGATGTCTAAATAGTGTTTAGCTTGGGTTCCTTTTGTAATTGAACATCATCATTACACATTTGCACAACTGGTCAACCTTTAAAAACAAAAGCCATTGAACTGGTTTACAAATGCATTGTGTGCTGTTGTATTTTGTCATTTTCTTTTTAATTCAATATTAAAATTAATTAATTAAAATTAATACAAACCACTACTTTGGTTTTTACTACCCTCTATGGTTTAAAAAAAACCCAAAACAAAACAAGAGCGACACTGCTTTGGAGTAATTAACACAACTATAATTAGTGTAATTTATAGTGTTGCATTAGTATCAATAATAGTGAGGTGGTGGGAGGGGGGCCCCCCCCAAATAAAATTCAGCTTAGGGCACCATAAAGGCTTGGGGCGGCACTGCACACACACATCCAAGACAACATGTCAGCATGACCCAGAAAACATAACACACTGGACAATCTCTGCCTCCCACAGGTTCTCACTCAGTCTGGACTAAATCATATATTCACTTTAGATCTCTGTGTTAAAGCAAAGCTTCGTGCATGGTGATTCATTTTCCCCTCATTTTTTCAGGTTTATTTCTGGAAAACAAATTTGACCTTTATCACAAAGTTAATTCCCTTAAAAAAATATATAAAAAGATGAATAGCTTTATCTATTCACACAGCCATAAATAATATCCAGGACTCAGCTGCTGTCAGTTGTGCTTCATAAAAGTGTCCTATATAATTTGTCATTGTGTGTGTGTACATTCTATCTATGTGTGTGTTTCTTCATACACCCGTGTATCAGCACATCTGGTGTTCTGCTCTGGCTTTGCCCTAATTCATTTACACATGTCCACATTTTATTATGGCTGGAGGTTGAATAGGGCGAGATGCTGGATTCTGTCTCAAGTCAATTCACTCCCATTTGCAATGACACACGTGCACACACACACACACGCATGCATTGTGTTCATTTCAGTTGGTGTTGTCATGACAACTAACCACAGCTATTCAATGAAATGTCATGGCATTCAAGGCGAACCTACGCTGTACATGCACACACACACACACACACCTATGTTGGAGTGTATATTTTAACACAGTGTGTGAAAATCTGTGTCAAAAGGAGGGAATGTGATCATTTGCTGATCCTGTTTTAATCAATGGGTGTTTGTGCCATTTTTATTTTTCATTTATTGGGATCGTTGGTTGTGAGTATCACACACACACTCACAATGACGACCAACAGATCAGGGTCGAGGGGTTGGAGAGGACATGTCATGTTCAATAGAGGATCTGTAATTCCTTTAAAGAAGAATATCAGAATGTTCGCCCTCTGTGTCTTAACGACGTGAGTGTTACGTGTTCTCCTTTGAAGCTCCACTTCATCTAACTGTTTTATGTCCTGCTGCTTCCCAGCTGACACACTTAACCAATCTGGATGAGTCAATGACATGTGTGTGTACGTGCATCCGAGTGAGTGTGTTACCGTGTGCCCTGAACCTGAGCTCCATTTACTTTATGTACAAAGCGAGGATCAACATATTGATGAAGCTGCTGCTGCTGCACACTGTATGTGCACATGTGTGTGTGTGCTAAACCACCAGATGTTATTACATAATCTTACTATACAGAGGTGCACATGCAGAGACAACCAGCCGAGTGGAGGATTAAACTGTAGAGGGAAAAGGTGTAAGAGAAGGGAAGAAACGTCCTAAAAATAAACGGTTTGGATTCTAAACACACACAGAATACAAATCCTTACATTATTCTGCCTTTATACAAGTATTATATGCATATATAGTATTCAAAGGATATCTTTTAGGTCATGTGATTTGTGGGATTAATGTGTTAAATATAATGAGAAACAAATTACACGAGACAGAAAACAAAGTGTGGTAGAATGTAGAGTAAATAATCACATTGAGATTTAACTGACAGCAATTACATGTATCTACATAAACACATGCAGTCATTATTCTGGGGTGGTGAGCTTTGCTCTGTCACGCCGAGCAGGTCATTTTCTTTGATCCTCTAGGGGGCGACAGGACGTTTAGATTGTCATTGCAGACTTGCAGGAAGGAGCAGATTTTGTGTTCCAGCTGACTTTGCAAATGTGACACTAATTCCACCGGAAATTATTGGGTGGGGGTGTGGGGCGGGTGTAGCTGCTCGATGAGGGTTTGTAGTTCATTATTAATTCACAGCACAGATATAAGTGGAGTACAATGATGCTGAAAAGTCACAGTAAAGTGTTTTTTTTTTTTTTATGTGCTTCACTGACAATCTTCTACCTGTAGCTTCCACAGCGATGGAGCTACAAGCTGCTGGATTTACAGCATCCGACAGTGTGAAGTCAAGGTTTCCAGCCATTCTCATGAAAGTGATGATGTGTCTTCCCTGCTGTGATAATGCTGCTGCCTGTAATGATGACACCTTGCCATGGATTTTTATACACACACACACACACACAGACAGAGAGATGACACCTCCACCTGCTGCTGTGATGACATGCAGACGGCACATTTACCACGGGCATTATCAGACTGACACACTGAAGCTGCGAGTATTCACACTCTCTGACACTCCTATTTTAATACGAGGTGTGAATGGGGTGAAAGCCATTTTTAATTCCATCTGTATATCACACACACACACACACACACACAGGGGATTGAGACCTCTACAGTTAGACCCCGTTCACACCTGGTTATTAACAGCCTTCAACTAATTACAGCCAGATCACAATGAATACAGGTCTGAACCCTAACAGTGCATCCTCAATACTCCATATCCAAACCACATTTGGAGGTGGTTTGGATATGGTCCACAGGACAGATTAGAGACCACCTGCTCAGCTGGTGCTGTCTCACCTGCAGCGGTTTCAATTTAATGTGCTTATTATTATTTTATTATAGTTTTTACTGCCACAATATTAACATGAATGTGTAAAACTTTCATATAACAACAGCAGGAGTGGAGTTTTGATTTACTGGAGCTCCTCTCGTCTCCTTTTTCTCCCCCCGTGTACCTCACACACGCACACACACACACAGATTGCACACACAATTACAAGGATAGTGGACACACCTGTGCGGTCAGACTGCTTCAGGAGCACATCTTTGTCCTCGTGAACAGACATGATGTCATTGTGAATTTGAAACAGAGGCAGGAGAAGCCAGATGTGATCGTAGTAGATTTTAACGCCAATCACACTTTGATGTAAGTCAATTCTCTGCGTTTAATGGTCTGAGGAGTTATTGTTTTTTTGACGTCATGTTGATCTGGTTTGCTGGCATGTCTGCTTGCACCTCGTCTGTAAACTTCTCTAGTTTCTGTGTTTCATGAGCACTCCGTGTTTCCAGCTCTGTGTGTTTACTTTCTCACTAACTTCATTTACGTGCTTGTCTTTCTTTTCCACGGGAGCAGGAGCGGAGACAGATTAAAACAGTCTCCTCATACAAAACAAGGATGGATTTAGATACATGGAAAGAGGAGGAAAATCCTGATGCTCAACTTACCGAGTCCAGGTATGAAGGTGTTGAGGAACAGACAGATGACAGCCAGAGGGAAAGGCATTGTGGGTATTGCCGCCCGCAGAGATCCTTTCTTCTCCCTGACCTCGACCACCACTCCTCCGCCGGCTGTAGGGGCCCCGACCATTGCTTTGGCCCCCAGACTCTCCCCTGCTTTGAGAAACCCCTGCTCTGTTCCTCCTTCCTTTTGTGCCATCTTTTATTTTTTATTTGTTTATAACACCCCAACGAGTTGGTGGCAAGTAGAGGTTGTTGATGCAAAAAGAACTAGAAGTGTTCCTCGCAGTGGTGTTTCAGTAGAAAGAAAAGTGATCCACTTGTCTCATTGGAATAAATAAATGTTATTTATTCAGGAAGTTTATAAAAGCACAATCAATATGTGAAACAAATATATCCAAAAATGAACAGAAATGCTAATTTTTATTCCCCAAAATTAACTTTGTAAACCTTGATGCAGGAAATATTCTGGTGCCTTGAAGATTTTCATCAATATTCAAGTAAATCTCTTAACCTCTACCTCTTTAACACTTCCTGTGACTGATGCTGAAACTCCACTGGGGGAAAAAATCACCTCATTCTTGCAGCTGTTGTGTCCTTTTTTTTCTTTTCTTCAAGATTGTTCACTTATCCTGAATTTAATCCCTGAAAGAGATTACAAAATGTCTCATCAGGCATCACAGGAATCTGTTGACGTCTGTCTCCGTGTCCAACATGTTCCTGAGGAATCAGTGGAATAGTCCTCAAAAGATGTGCAGCACTTTTTCAGCAATGTCCCCTGTTTTTCTTTCTTTCTTTCTTTCTTGAAAAAAAGCGCACACACACCTCTCAAAGACAGAGAAGAGAAAGTGCACACATCCCCCCTTTTTCTAGGTCTCCCTCTCTCCTCCTCCTCCCTGTGCTCCCCATCCTCTTGCTCCATTTAAAGGAACAGTGCAACAAAAATGCTGGAACAAGATAAACCTTCACTGATAAAAGTTTACAATGATGTTGATACACGTTCTTTTTATTTATTCATTCAGCAGCATTCAAACATAACATATGTACTGAATTTGATGAAAACAATATGACATAAATGTGCCTTAATAAGGCATATCTTCAAACCATAGATATAGGTTCAGCCTCATTCCAACATATCGATAGAAAAATCAACCAACATTAAAACAAAGAGACAGAGACAAAGAAAGACATGAGTGGAGGGAGAAGTGAAAAGAAGCAGTGAATGAAGAACTATTAAATAAGAGAATGAGTGGAGGCAGGTGTGTGGATGATGATGAATGGTGAGGAGGAGTCGTCACGATGAAGACAGAGTCAGTATCAATATCTCAGTAATTATTCACGCAGCCCACAATCGATCACACACAGTGCACCTTCATCACCCATCCTCTCCCTCCTCTTCGTCACTTTCTGCTTCTCCACACTGTCAGCGTGTGTACGCTCGGTGCAAAAGCCCGGCGATAAAGACGCGCTCATGCCTTTGTGTTTCCCTTTCTCTGTTTCATCGCTGTCTTCTCCTCCTCCCCTCCCTCTCATTTCTTCTCTAGTTGGTCTCCTAGCAACCCAGGAAGCTGTAGGTAATTATGCAGAAGATATTGATCTCTACGTTCAGGTCCTTTTTAGGGCACCCCCCCCCCCCCCCCTCCTCTCCTCCCTCCAGCTCTTAATACCTCTCTTTCTCATAATTTCCACTTTTAATTTCCTTTCAGTCTCGGCAGCACACGACAGGACCGCACAGTGTTATCATGTGTCATGTGAAAATGTGGCATGTCAGTGTATGTGCTGATGCTGATTACCATGACAACGTGACATTGTGTACGTGGAGTAACCAAGAAACTTGTCTCTTTCTCCATTTCTGCTGTCTCACACACACACACACACACACACACACACAGAGAGAGAGTTTAATTTATGTTGATTCCATCTGTCAGGGAAAGCTGTCATCAAATAGTTATTTCTCTCTCTTTGTGTGTGTGCTTCCCCATTGTGTCCCTCGGCCCAGACTGGATCATCACCACAGTGTCTGCTCTGTCCAACACACACTCCTTTTCTTTCGCCTTTCATCCGCAGGCTCCCGGCTGACTCTGGTGCTGGCTTTTATGTTCCTTTGTTTCTTCTGCTGTCTTTTATTTCCCTTCACTCCCCCGTCACCGCCGCACAAATGTCTCCCCAAATTCAAGTAACATGGCACAGTGTGTTTCCTTTCAGCTTTTATATGCACAGACAGTCTTTTATTGTTGGGATTACAGCAGCAGGGAAACACTATAAAGACACAGACATTTGATGCGCTCATCAGCACTGGAGCTTTTTCAGACCAAGGTCAGAGAACAGGAAAGAATAAGTAAAAAGAAGGAGGCAGTCATGAAACATCACCTACGTCCTCCTGAGTGTACTGATCATTACATGAATGTATGTGTCATTACATCTCAAAAACATTTATCATGGTCGTCAAGACAGAATGAAACATTATGCAAGAGGATTACATTTGACTGTTTTTAAAAAAAAATCTATTTGATTCTTTCCAGATCTTTTACTCAGAAACACAGTAAAGAGCAGTGTAGGGTGTTTCTTTTCTTTGAAGGAAGTGACTTTAATTTCAACTTTTTGTCAATTTGATTCATCCTCTGTTGTTGTATAATGAGACATGTATCTCAGATCCACTGTCTGATGATCGAATAACACATTTATCTCTGGAAATGAGTAAAAGAAACTGCATATTCTTGTGGTGAAGTGGCCATTAAAGGATTGTGATATAAGTACTGAAGTATAATTTTGAAGTTCTTCTGTTCATTGCATTAATCCACTGCAGACAGTGTAGTTACTGTTTTCGACATGTGACCCTAAGAGGTTAAATGGTCCATAGGATACAGATATTGGATAAAAGTTCAAGAATTGATCAAAAAGTTTATTTATTCTTTGTTCTCTCAGCTGATTTACTTATTGTAACACCTGACACCTACAAGAGTGAAACACTAAAATCCTCCAAAAAGAAACTACAGAAAAATGCGACTTATGTACTCAATGTGAAATGATCCTTTATAAAAGTAAGACTTCAGTTTAAACTGAGTATTTTTGTCACACTTCACTGTGTGTGCAGGGGGTCAGACGAGTCAGACATGGTTTTATGCAAATAGGACATTTTCTGAGGCTCCCGTCTCATCTCATGAATATATTTTCATCACATGACAGAAGATCAAGTGAAATGTGGCTTCACCACTGTGTTTGTCCTATAAATCCTGATGCCGTCCAGACCCCGACGTGCTGAACAACCCTCGCTGTAATGCAAAATAAGTTTGTGTGTTGGGTGTTATAAACAAACAGCTTTTATTCTCTTATTATTCTCTGCCTCCTCAAACAGCTTCAGCACCTGTGTTTTCCCGCCTCTGAGATTGGCTGCTCCACCGAATTAGTTTCACCTGTGTCCAATTAACTCACCTCAGTATTTAGTCTCTACTCGACAGCTCAGTGTCTGAATGGTTGCCGTCCTGAAAGTGTCCCAGTGTTTTTGTTTGTAAATGAATGTTTTTGTTGCCTCTGGTCGCTGCACTTCTGACACCTGTGCCATAAAAGCTTTTGGGGATTTTTTTTCTTTTTCTTTTTTTTAATCTCTTAATTTTCTTTGAGTAGAATATTTCCCTTCTGTTACACCAGACAGGAAAGAGCTCAGAGGTTTTATTGGTTCAACTGTGAAATGTTGTTGTATCTCACTGTGGTTTAGCTGAGAAAAGAAGCAGAAGAAGAAAAGAGCTAAGGTCCTTTTAAAGAAGCCCACATGTATCTGCAAAAACCACACACTGAAACCACCGAGAAGAGCGACATCTGCTGGCTCACATTAGACAGTGTAAAGTGACAACAAGGACAGTTTACACAGAGATTATTCATGAGTTTACCAATTAGTTTGGGCCTTTGCGCTGCAGATCTGAGTTTCCTGTTTTCAGCCAGCAACTCTCTCTGCTGTTTCTCGTGTGAATGAGCTGAATAAGGACCAACAAAGTCGACTAAAACGGCAGTTTAAAGTTGAATTTATTTGTTCATCACTGTAGATTTTACATCTAATCTTCCAATACAACAGTTGAACGCTGAAAAGAAAAAAATGATAAAAGAATGGCTCCAAGAATTTTCACTGCGTGCATTATTATTATTTTTTTTAATCATGCATCACACATTTTTATATCATCTTCTTCTTGGCTCTGCAAGCTTTGAAGTGGAGTCATTCTTCATTTTTGTGCAGAGAGCCCTACCCATTTTTAGCCTTGACTTTTTGTTTGGCCTTCAGGATGTTCTTGACCCACTCCACAGACGGGTCGCCACAGATGTTTGCATTACTCTGCATGGTGAAGCTAAACAAGAGAGAATGGGTGTAAAAAAGTATGCAGATGCATTGATGTATGTATTCTTCACATGGATGATATAAATCTATTTAAATGTACTGAAATCACGTGACAAAACACTTACAGCACACCCTCCATAGGACACATCCTGTCTGTGTATTTGTAGCTCACCACCTTCTTCACAGACAGAGGTTTGGGGTAGAAGACAAAACAGCATTCATCTGGACTATAGAAGCCTGCGCAAAAACAAACACAACGTGGGATTAAACACAAAACCATGACACTAATATAATATAATATAATATAATATAGTTGTTTATGTGTTGTTTTTTTATGAAATAGAAATTATTCTTATGTGTGTGAAGCATTACAATTATTTTATGGCACTGCTCAAGAAAAAATAAAGATATGTGACAGAAAATTGCGGAATTCTTAGTTACCTATAATAAGTAAAACAATATTTAAAGAAGGAACCTGGGATTCCAGCGCTTGCTTCCGTCTTAATACACACATTAAGTGTTTACTTTGGGCACACACCTGCTTCAGAGGACATGCAGATACATGAATGTAAAACGTTTAATTGATAAGTAAAGAAATTGGATGGATCATTTTAAAATCAGTATGTAGTGGGATTATGTGGAAAATTAATGGAACATTATCAGTGGATAACACTTGTTTTCCAGAAAATTATTTAACTTAACAGATCTTTAAATTTAATTCATAATAAATAAATAAATAAATAAATGATTGAATAAGTAAGTAAGTAATTAATAAAGTACAATTAACTCACTGCGAGAGGCCAGGGCAGCGGGGGATGAGAAAATCAAGATAAAGGCCACCAGTGTGATGACAGTCTTCATCATCTTCAGTATCGTGATCTGGTCTGGATGTTTATCTGTCAGCGTATGTCTCCTTTTATTTCAGCTTCTCTCTCCACTTGTGTGTGTTTGTGTGTGTGCGCGCATGCGTGTGTGTGTGTAAACACTGACCTTGTCAGGACCAGTAGTCCTCATGGAGACCAAAATCTAGTCCTAATGAGGCAGAACCTCATTTCTGAGGAACTGGTTAAGATTGGAGTTAAGATTTGAATTGTGTTTAGGTTAAGGTTTGGGTTAAGCATGAACTGGTTATGGTTAATGTAAGGGATGTAATGTACAAATGTCCTTAAAAGGATGGCTGTGTGAACGTGTGTGTGTGTGTGTGGTGGCAGTTTAAGTTTCATGACAAAATAACCCCATAACCTGAAACTACATATACTGCAGACATGTGGTCAGCGCTTCTCAGTAATTATGTGAGGGGTGGGGGTGGCGTGCGGGTTTGATTTGATGAAACCTGTAACTTTGTGCAACGTGCAGATGCAGCTGTGGTCTCCAGCTCAACCCGTGATGTTTGTTTTCAAATAATAAAACATGATGAATTTACTATCGTCAGTGTAAGACATGAGTGTGAACATGTACACAAAAATAAGGACTATTTTAAAAAGGTCTAGTCAGCTTTTTAGAGTTCCAATGAGCTTTCAACAACACGTTTAACCTCTATTTTCAGATAATCCATGAAAATATGAAGGCATTTTTGATTACAGTACTGATACTAGTAACATAATTACTGACCTCATTATTTTTCTTTTACATTTCATTATGTCTAACCAGAGTTGAAGAGATCTTAAAGGAAAGGCGCAAATATCAGTTCAGGATGTGATATTTATGTTGCTGTGCACACATTCATAGAGAGGACCCTCATAATATTGTCTTTATTGTTTTAACATTTTTGTTGTTTTATTGTTTTTATTTTTTTAGTATTTTTATTGTTTTACTTTTTGTTTTATTTATTTTCATGTACAGCACTTTGTCTCAGCTACGGCTGCTTAAAGTGCTTTATAAATAAAGTTGAGTTGAGTTAATGCATTCTAGAGCCCCTACCCTAACCATAACCATCACAACCACAAGTGTGTCATCCCAAAACCAGGTCTTAAGCTTGAAAGAGGACCAGCCAAAATATCCTCACTTTCCCAAATTATTTTATTATTATTATTGGTCCCCACAAAGTTACAAATACAAAAACACACACACACACACACACACACACATATTCAACCAACACAAGTTTCCTTTTCTCAACCACGTAGTTGAACACACACCACACGATAGCAAGTGTTAAAATATATGTGCAAATGTGGATGCTTCTGCATTTCTACAACAAAACCTAATTTGTTACAGTGACTTACTGCACCTTCTACATTTAAATAGAAGATTTCTAGTTACAAACAGAGACAGAGGGAGTTTAACTGAGAGGCACAAACACAAACTCCCCCCATGTGCTAATTCAAACTGTGGTTTGTCACAGAATCAGAGAAACACAGACCAATATGGGTGTGTGAAAACCAATGAAATCTATTTTCATGTCTATTTCTACTTAGTATACTCCAGTTTATATGACACATAAACCAGAAAATACGTTTATTTGAGATTGAGAAATATTCCTGTCAGAATACATATATATTATATATAAATTGTAAATTGTATGAAGATTAACATGGCTCAGGAAGCCACACGTTTGTATTTGTAGTGACACAGTGGATTCCCTATACCCTAAAATTAACCATCACAACTAAATGCCTAATCCTAATCCTTACCCTAACCTAAACCCAGTTTTAACCCTAACCCTAAAACCAGGTCTTAACCCTCAAAAAGCCCTTTAAAACTTTGACAGAACATGAGGACCAGCCTTAATGTCCTCACTTTCCCAAAATATCCTCACTCCCTATGGTTTGTAAGTTACCATAACTCACACACACACACACACACACACACACACACACACACACACACACACACACACACACCCACGCACAAACATACACACCCACACACACACACACACACACACACACACACACACACAGGTTTGTGCAGCTATCCTTTTAAGAATTCTGCATTGACTTTCATTCATTCTGAAAGCCTGTAGTGTTATCCTCAAACGTAACCATAACCAGTAAAGGCCTAACCCTCACTTAACCTAACCACAATTAACATCTTGGTCCTTAACTTCACAAATTAGGCTTTGCCTCATTAGGACCAGGTTTTTGATGCCATGAGGACTACTGGTCTCGATAAAGTCAGTGTTGACACCAGAAAAGGTCCTAAAAAAGGTCATCAATAACAAATACAAGTGCACACACACACACTTGTTTGAAATATACCGGTGTCACAGTACCCGACTGTACCACTGGGCGGCAGCAGAGACATACAAAGAGAAAAGGAAGGGTCAGGGTTAGAATGATTTTGTTTGCTGTTTGTTTTCAATTACACTTACGACTATATATAGATAGTATTAAGATTATTGTTTTGTGAGTTTTTATTGCAACTCAATAAAAGCAGCGTTAAACCACATGAAGAAACTGAGTGAGTGACCATGGATCCAGATCCATGAAGTGAACAAACACAGTTGAAAAAAGACATTGAAGGCGTAGAGCTTGATAACTTTACCCTTATTTCCTATATTACATCACTTTCCTATAGTTTGTTTTGTTTCAGTTAAGTTAAACCTCCTAATTTTGATTATTCTTGCCTGTGTTTATTCTTTTTCTAGTGCTATTCTTTTTTTTTTTGCCATTCATTTTAGTTTGAGATATAAAACAAGCAGCAATTCTTGAGTAAAAGCCTTTTATAAGATAAGATAGGATAGTCCTTTATTAGTCCCACAGTGGGGAAATTTCTTTCCAAGAAAGTACAATATAGAAATATATTAACTGTACAACAATAAAACGTTAAAATAGAATGTACCTTATAGACAGTTTCCAGACTATATGCAGTGTGGGCTTGATATTTACAGTATAAACAAGGATTGAACATGAGATATTTTACATGTAAACTATGTTATATATATATATACATGACACGTGGGATGCGTAGCCTGTTATGTGCGATCTACTGAGAGCAGTGCTTGTTGTACAGTCTAACAGCTGCAGGGAATTTTGTTTGTTTGAATCTTAATTGACTTGAAGTGTCTGCCTGAGGGCAACAGTTCAAACAGAGTGTGTCAAGCATGGAATAGCAAGAATAGACCTTTTTAACTACTGAAATACAGAATTACTAGACAATTAATAATAAATAAAACAGATTTATTTTGTGGGAGTGACTTAAAAAGTTAGAATCTCCTCATTTTACCATAGCAGCGACAACGGCGGGACAGTACGGTGTGTTTTCTGTGTTCAGAGTGCAATGCCGCTTACAAAATCCCCTGACGTTGCACTGGGATGTTTAATTTTCACATACTGTATATACAGTACACAGAGTGATAGATGGGACTCACTAGGGTCAGTAGAATAAATGTCCACGCCTGAATGAATGAGTGCTGCTGTCTGCAGTGGAGTCAGAGCGGTGTACATAATGTACTCTGATAACATATCACAAAATTCCTTATACAACAGTGATGAAAACATAGTTCCTGCTCTCACACACACACACACACGCACACACTAAGAGCACACGACAGGAAAAGAACCGAAACGTGGATAAAGAGAGCAGGAAGGTCAAAATGACTGACTTATTAAAATGGCCATTTGGCCTGTGTCTCAAAGAGTGACTGTCACATCACTCACTGATGCCAAGATGATAGTTCCTAGAATAACTAAGGTGTGCCTTGTTTTGGGGCAAAACAACATCCAGTGCTTGACCTTTTATCTCACAGCAACATCCTTTAGTGTAATTGTCAGGTCGTTCGGGCGGAAATCATATTAAATAGAGGAAATATTGGATCACAATAGTGTGCCGTGTTGTCTTATCAGCTTTTGTAACGAGGCCATGAAATATTGTTGTGTTGTTTTCTGTCATATCTGATTCTCCTTATTGAACTTGTTGTGTTAAGAGACTTTAAGGAAAGGAAAACAAGTATTCATTTAACATGGATCTCACATCCATAGATGTAAAGGTTGTTTCTGATGATATTCTTGGTTTCCAAACAAAAAACAAGCGTTAAAACATGCTTATGTTTGTGTTTGACCTCATCCATGACCTCTAGTGAAGCGAGTAAGACGTTGAAGGAATGTCCACCAGGACCTGTGGTTACTTTTAACACACAGACACATGTAATTGTTTCCGAGAGAGACATGTGACCAGACACCATGCAGCTCAAACATCAGCCGTGTCAGTCATTGTCTTTATTTCATATTCTCACAACAACTTCTTAGATTCACACTTTTTATGCGGTATTATACTATTGTTGTTTTTAGGAAAAATATGTCGTTTTTATGTACATGGACACTTCAGATGAGTCAAATGGACATTCTGCCACTCCCTACTCTATATCTATGTTTTATCTTTGTTATTTTTCCATGTTTCACTGTGCAAAACATGTCAAATTAACTAGTTCAACAAATAACAAACTTTTATTTTGGACAATAACACATGTCCATTTAAAAATAAAGGACAATAAAATAAACATGTTCTCAGTTTAAACATGTTCTCTCATCTCCATGGAGATGAGAGATATTTAACAGTGCGGTGACACCACTCCACCGACCTTGTGACTGCTCCACCCTCACACACACACACACACACACACACACACACACACACACACACACACACACACACACACACACACACACACACACTCATCAAAGCAGTGATGAAGTGTGAGCTCAAAGAGTGGCTGAGTCCATCTTCTCGGATGGAACCAGATTCAGGAAAGAAACACAGCTGTTAGTTTTTTGCTAAATGGAAGCTGGTGAGGGATCACACCGGCTACAAGAATGTGAACTATAGCGTGAACTATACTAACTCATGTTCTCCTGGTGAAGCTCATCACTGGCAGGTGAGAAGAAGCAGATGACCAAAGTATGTCACGGTCAGGCTGTGTCTCTCCTTCACTCCTTGTGTTTCCTGCTGTTTTCCTCTTTGTCTCCAGTTTGTCCCCTGTTCACCCCGTCTGTGTTTGGGTGTATCGACCCCTTTTCCTTCCTGCTGCCAAGCCACCTGCACACCTGAACCCCCATCCATGAATGAATAAAAACGCTGCCTCCACAATCCAGTCTTAACCATGTCGGCCAAGCTCCAGCTTGTTTTTTTTTTTTCTGCATAATCCTGTGTTTACTTCTGCATCAGATCCATCTCAGATCACTGCTCGTGTTTGCTTGCCTCGTCTTGCACCATCATCATTTAAGGCCCAGAGTGTAGGAATTAGTGACATATAATGGTGAGACTGCAGAGCGCAGGGAACAGAGGACTACATTTCCTCTAACTGTCTTTGTTACTCTTTACTACCTAATAAAATCAGAAGAGCTGGTAATGGTCTGTATTTATATAGAGCTTTTCCAGTCTTGATGAGCTGTTTACACTACAGTTTTGCCATTCACCCATTCACACGCCTAAACATAGGGTGTTACTGTTGATACTTAAGTACAGTAAATATCATATACTTTAAGACTTTTACTTAAGTCATATTATAAAAAAAGGAAAGTGACTTCAACTTCCACAAAAGTCATTTTCCGGTGAACATACTTACTTAACTATCCCTTTAAAGTACTTTATACAAGAGTGCACATATTGAGGATTGTCTCTGAGTATGGAGTATAGAGGTAAAACCGAGCTAACACAGTAAGTGTCAGAGGTGCACATCTGTCTACAGGGTCTCTCAGGTCAGACAGCAGGGCTTTGAGAAATGAACAGGACTGGATATGATGAACTTAAAGAAAAATGGTGCACAGGTTCAACCTCTACCAAGAGGAACATCTGTTTACCTCCAGCCTATGCGCATACTTTAAATGTGTAGGGTTTAGGATGTACCTGTCACCACAGAGCACATTTATTTAAAAGCGCACACACACACAAGGCAAACAAAAATATCACCATGATATCGTGTGTGTGTGTGTAAGAGTTCATCATCCACGCCCAGTGTTCGAAAATACCCATTCCCTCGGGTGTTTGGGTGTATACATTCAATCCTGACGTATATCTTCCTCATGCGTGCCTGTCCACCAGAACAAACACACACATCCATCACAAACATTCAACCTCTCTCACACACACACACACACAGAGTAAATGACAGACTGTTTCCCCTGACATGATAAGATACCACCCCAAACCAGAGACAAACACGTTTCAGCTGTCTCTGACTTGAAAATTCCTTTTCCGTTGTATGCCTCTCTTTCTCTCTCTCTGTGTGTGTCTCTCTCCATCATTCTGTTTCATTTCTCCACAATTCCCAGTTCCAGGAAAGACTAAAATACTCGACTTGAAACAGTTTACTAGAAACAATTGAATGACCCCAGGAAAGCTCACAAACATACGTGGAAAATCTGAACACGGGAAGGTTTCTTTTGAATGTAACCTCACATAGGTCAATGAAAGTGGCTGAAATGTTAATTTCACCTCGTCCTTTCCCTCACACAGTCTCTACATATGAAGGTCATATATTACATTAGTATATGATAGACTATGTTATACTGGTGTGTGTGTGTGTGTGTGAGGGTCAACGTGGGACAGACAGGAAATGGTGGACAAGAACAGAACTTCCTGTGTGAGCATCTTCCTAATGTGCACATGCACGTGTGCGTGTGTGTGTGTCTGTGTTATTGTGTATATGTGTGTAGGTTTTAAAGGGGTCTTCGAGTCATAGGCCATAGGGGATGCTTTCACTTCCTGTCACACACACAAAAACATTAGAAAACATTCCTTAACTTAATTCCCTGGAGTGAGAGCACTGAGGAATTCTCATTTTCCGGTTACTATACATTATTATTGTATATTCTACATTACATTACATTTTCCTTTAGATAAACAACATACAGTATCTTTAATAAAGCCTGGTGTCTGTTGACTGCATCTCAAAGGATACAGCTCCATGTAGGAGCCTAATTATATTATATTATGTGTAACATACAATAATTTAGTTTAATGCTTTAAAAAAAGTAAGATTAAGCACACGTAATAGTGTGTTTTTAAACATGCTCTGTCATACGGTTTCTATTGCTTTATCTCCTTTTTATAGTTTTGATATTTTTATAAATATATACTTTTTTCTGGTCTGACATCAACAATATTTCTATTTAACATTGCCTCTTATTATTCTGCACTTTATTCTTACTATTATTGTTGTGGTGTGGTGTGGTGTAGCCGACATTGGCTTGCCAAGGGACTAAAGATGGAAATTATTTTTGGCTACAATCTTGCATATTTGTGGGTAAATTAATGGGTATATTAATTTTGCCAGTGGTCCTGTTTTCAAAGAGACATAGAGCATCACTGAGGCTTCATTCAGAGGAAACTTACACGCTGAACTAAATGAGTATATACTGTACATTTATATGGAATTTTCTATTAAATCAATGAATCTTTGTTGTTTTTACTGTTATTTACCCCCCAAAATTGACGAAAATGTATGGTGCATCTCTTTAAGCAAAGTCTATGGGCAAACTAATCACTTCCTGTAAGTGTAAAATCTTGAGCCATGATATTTCTGCTCCTTACACCACTCAGAAAAACGATGACACAACTGCACCTACAGCGATGTCCTGTCCTGTCCTCCCTTCTCTCCCTTTTTAAATATACAATCAATTTGCTGATTTACACTTTTGTTTTTTCCAGACAAACATACACACAAAGGGCAGAAAGCTGATTAAATGACTTTTATTATGCAGTTTATGACGACAGGAAAGCAGCGAAATACAGATGAAGCAATGCAACAACAACAAAAAAGATACCAGAACACCAGTGTTTCCACAAACTATTGTACATTATATAGACAGAATTTCATGTCGCAGTCCATCAGGACAAGAATCCAACGTGTTATGTTCAAGAGGTTAGTTTTCACACATTCTTCACTCCATATCCGAAATATGAGCTAGAGACGCATGAAGCACATGATAACAAGTGGGTGATTTTGCAGCCTGTTTTCATGGAATGCAAGCAGGTTCACAGTAAGAGCACGGAGTCGTACAGTGAGGGGAAGAAATGACAGTATTTTTCTCATCTGTGAATATTTCTTACCACATGGGAATAAATTTTCAATTAAATCTATGTTCCTAATGTGAAATATACAAATATAATGTATGCATATACTGGCATAACACCACAGTAATACAGCTCACACATGGTAAAACTGCATGTACTCTATGTCTACAATTTAATTACATGGAATTAAAAGCCAATTTGTTTCCTCTTCTCCAACAACAACAATAACAACAAGAAAACACTTTTAAAGTTGTAAAATGTGTTGTCAGGTTAGTGAGCTATAGTTAATAATCAATGAATAATCCCAACTCAGTAGCCTGTGTGATGATTAAGACTGAATACACATACATTACAAATGATAACACTGATACATGTGCACACAGAGAAAAGTCCGGATGTGCCCACGAGGAACCATGAACATTCAACGTCCTTACATTTATACATTTATCCTGGGAATGTGGGCGCACAGACGTGTCCAAACAATCACACACACAATGGTTCCATATTACAGTCACAGTATCATCAGACATGTTAATGAGATTCACAACAATTAAAAAAAAAAAAAAACAACCCTCTTGTCTCCTCTCATTTCCCTTGAGAGTAACACATATCCGCCTCCATCGTGAAAGTCTGTCTTAAAGTCTTAAGTCATAAGCTCCGCCCCCCCCACACAGACACTCACATCGACGTATTAGAAGTAGTGAGTTGTTGATTCCAGGCCATTTTATTTGTTGTTAACACAACAGGGCTGCACTCTTGTCAATGTCAAAATGCTAAGTCTGACTTGGTTCATTTACTGTGTGTTTGTGTGTGTTTTGTGTGTGTTTGTTTGTGTGTCTACTCTCAAGCAGTTTGACAGGAAATCTTTGTCTGTATGAAACAAAAGCCAGACTCCTTCGCTGTGCTGGGAGACTATAAAAATAATGCAAGACCTTGAAATAAAAATGGCTCAGCTCACTGAGACGATCACAGGTAATAATGCTGTAATGTCTTCTATTACATGTTTTTTAGGGGATAAGGGGATAGGCTGAATATTTGCATGTTAAAATAAGACTTCCCTCCAAACTTTTTTTCTTTACATTGTTGCATCTCCGATCTTTTCTTCCAGTAGTTATGACCAAAATATATATTGTTTTTGCTTGGTTTAGTCTTTTTTTTAGTACTCACTGTATCAACTGTGCCAACAACTCCCGTATCTCACCTTTTACTAAATAAGGGGGACTCTGCTTTTAAAACTGATCCAGATCCAGTTTTTCTACCTGGATTAAAACAAAAATTCAAAAGTTATTACAAGAAATGAAAATGACTCAAATGGAGTTTTGTTAAACATGAAATCCTACAAAGGTTTGCAGCTAATTTGCTCACATTTCATTAGGATTTGAATTGAACTAAGTCCTCTGTCTGTTGAAGGTAAGGAAAGGCTGCAGGTGTGAACAGGGCAGGTTGGCGGTTGGAAAATGAAGTCGAGTTATAAGTATAAGCTTCCTCTTCCTGTTATATTGGGAATCATTTTCTCTCGAGATGGGGGTTAGGGCTCTACTTACAGGTTTTGGAGCAGGGAGTAGATTTTACATTTATTCAGGTAATTTCCTCTTAGACGGAGGAACCAGGTGTGCAGGCAGCTCTGATGGCAGTTCATGTCCTTCCAGTTTGACTTTTATCAGATGATTGGCCAGCGCAAACTCCTCATCATCCAGCATCCCGTCCTTATCGATATCTGCCAGCTTCCAGACCTTTCCCAGCACCGTGTTGGGCAGTTTCGACTTCACCATCTCCCTCTTGGCGTTGGCTCCAGTCACTTTTCCGTTGACGGGCGATAGTGTGTAGAAGATCTCATCGTAGGCCGGTTTGTCGCGAGCGACAACCCACTCGGCTTCATCGATCCCCTCGCCGGCTCCTTCGCCGTATCCGTGGCCAAACGGGCCGTTCAAAGTGCCATCGAACGCACCACCTTTCACAACTGGATTAGGACGCTGGGTTTCTTCTTGACGGACCAAGACCATTAAGCCAGCAATGTCATGGGCTAACATGTCATCAACTGCCTCCAGGAGTTTGGGTTTCAAAGGCTGGAATTTGTTTAGATCTTGAGCCTGGAGTTGGTCCTGAAAAGCAAAAAGATTTTTTTTATTGGATTTCATGTTTCATGTTTATAAATACCAATTTCATCACTTGCTTCTCTTTACCTGCATCTTCTTCAAATTCGGGAAATCTCCAGGTGATATTTGATGCTCTCGTTCGATGCGCTTATAGATATCTCCCAGACTGTTGATCAGCTCCTTCTTCTTGTTCTCTTTACCAAACACAGAGGGCATCTCTTTCTTCAGTGAGCTGATGATGTAAGCGTGAACCTGCACATGGAGAGGGAAAGCGTACAAGATCAAAATTGGGCTGAAGTTGTCAGAAATACAATAAAAGAAAACCAGCCACTTCACTCTTATGAATTATTGCACAACATGTGCTTTGTCTCCAGAACTTCAGTCCTCCTTTTAAGTGAAATGTGACACTGCACAAAGCACGTTACAATAAAACTTCATGTCATTAGGTCTCAAGCGAACAAAACTGAGTCATGTTAAGATCTTCATGATTTCCAAAGGTCTTTTTATTAGGCCAAAACAATCATTTCCTTCACGAGACAATGTAAAACTTTCATTCATTGTACGTGAATTTGTTTCTTTGTGTTTTTATCAGTAAAAATGTAACAGCAACTTGTTTTGTTTAATGAATCAGTACATTTTAACATTCATCATAAATGTTGTTTTGTTGCTGTGGCGATATACTTGTATGCGTGTGTGCGTGTATGCGTGTGTGTGTGTGTTTCCCTTTCCTTGAGGCTTATCACCCCACACACACGCAGCCCTGGAGCTGTCAAACAGGAAAAATGCCCTCAACTCGCACACTGTTTGACGGTGTGCATGTGTACATCCTCAGTGTTTCCTCAAATTACAACAGCCAGAGGACTGCTGCCTCTCACACCTGACGTCCTGTCCGGACAGCAAAAAAGGAAATAATTCACTCAGAGGAGCAGAGAGACGCATTTGTCTGGTTCTCCTGGTTGTCTGATGGCGACGGGCTTTTTCTGTCAAGGTTAGCAGCTGAACAGGATGGAGAGGGTGAAAGAGTGATGCTCTGACAAATGAAACATGTCACCTTCAAAGAGCAGCAGCGTCTCCGTTATATCGGCTTGTTACAAATAAAAAGAAGAAAAAAAACAAGTGTGATGCCTTGAAAGTTCAGACAATAGTGATTGTTACTCTTTGGAAACATGGACAAAAATAATCTGAAAGCGGAATCTTCTCCAATGACCGCTTTCTTACCTTGGCTAGTCTCGCCCTCTTGATCAGATCGTTGAGTTTTCTGAGCGCCGCGTTTCTCGGTAAAGACTGAATGTCCTTGAAAAGGTCCTGTTCCTCTGCTTCAAACAGCTTCCTGCTGTCAGGGATTAACAGCGGGTGGGACCAAAATGAACCGATGTAGACACGGATCACCTGCCAATGACGGAGACAGACGGGAATCTGGTGTTAGGTGTGGGACCACAACAAGATATGAGACATAAAAAAAATACCACTTTAAGTCGATGGGCAAGTCTCCATATTGATCAGTAATATACAAGTTTTTTTGTCAGTGGAATGAAAAGTCATATTTAGTAGAGAATTTTGGCAATTTATGAAGGAATTATTTTTAAAAAACACGATTGTTAAGGCACAAACAGTTGTGTATTTCACCCACTACAACACTGATGACCAGTGTGGTGTTCATAGTGTGCTTTCAGTATACTACAGCCTGGCATATTACCTATAAGTGTGGCCATCGTTATTATCATGACATTTATTAAAAAGGACAGCCTCGTTAAAACAATAAAAATCTCTTTTACAACACAGTCCTGGCCAAGTGTGACTCTAGAGATCACTTGGGAAACCCGTGACTCTCAATCTCCTACAGAGAAAAAACAAAGTACAATGTCCACAGCCTATTACATATAAAAGGTGTATTTGTCTGACGTGTGGAACACTTCTGCCTCTCGGTCTGTTTGTAAGTAAACACACAATGTTTTTCGCTTAAACAGTTGCAACCTTTTTCATGGTGAGTTCAAGTTCATGGTTACTGTACCTCCGGCGTGTTGACTATCTTTCCTAGAGACCACATCAGAGCTCCGTAGACTCTCATCAGCTGCTGAGTCTCTATCTGGTCCGCTTTGTTCAGCACAACCCTAAACAAGTGAAGTTCCACATTAGTGTTACGTTAAATGCTTTATGAGCATGTACAGTATTTTGCGTCAGTATGAAAAGGTCATGGAAAGGTCACCTGATCTTGTCTTCATGGTTCTTCAGGGCCTTTATCACCTCTGAAAACTCATCAGAGATGTCCAGCTTGTGGGCGTCAAAGAGTAATATGATCCGGTCCACTCGCTCCGCAAACCACTCCAGGACCGCTGCAAAGTCATAACCTGAGAGCAGGAGGAGGAGGAGGAGGAGGAAGAAAAGGGAGGAACACCAGTGGAGAAAATCCACACAAAAAAAGCCATCAGGGAGTGAAATGAAAATAATAATGGTTTCAGACAAGGTGACGGAAAATGAACCGTTTTCAGTGTCAACAGAGGCATTTGAATAAAAAATTTGAGCTTTATGCTGACGATTAACATTTATCTGTTCTCCAAGAAGTGTCAACATCCAAGAAGTGTCAACATCCACTGTGATGTTGCAATATTCCCAGGAGAAAACTAGTATAATAGCTTCAGGTCATAGAGGAAGCATTCAGAGGGCCATTGAGTGAGAAGTAAAGTGTTTAAACTAAAAGGGTGGAACCACAAACTCCATAAATCCTTAGCAATTTCATTCCCAACTAAATTTGGTTGTGATTTTTTTAGAATACTTTGAATGAATCAATGCATGACTGAGTAAAAGGAAGAGTTTCGGCTCCAATAATAATTCCCTAAATGAAATCATTGACTGAGTCTGTCAGCAGGAGTCCATAGTTGACTCCTTGGACGTTCTGTTGTGTTCAAGGACTCTTACCTGGATAAATTCCACAGGATATGAGAGGTGAACAAAGAACAAAAGGGCAGAATGAGGGATTAGTGAGCTAAAATTTCCAACCAACACTGAAGGACGTGTAAGAGACGCAAGAGTCAATGGTAAACATGTTACAGTCCAGTTTACACAATAGCAATAGCTGTCAGTTGGTAGTGGGTATTAATCTGTGTTAATACAGTGAATGTCAGATGGATTTTCTATTTGTGATACATTTCCCTCCCTCAAGCTACAAAGTAAACGGTTTTTCCATGTTATAACTTTGATACATCTAAACCTGAGACAGACATTCTGTTACAACTGTAACTGTTACTGTGGCTGCACAGCTGCACAATAGCCTATAAATGTAATTCTGATATTAAAACCTCAGGCGTTCAAACATTCCTCACCGGGATGGCAGCAAATGTTGAGCTGTGGTAGCAAGAAGCATCTAAAACAACATGAATTGGGTTTAGCGGCGTCTCTGAGACCTGTGTGCGCACAGCTGAGAGAAGACAGAGGGCACACGGCTGCTCGAGCAAAGAGAGTCTGAATTTTAGTGGGCTGTTCTTCACGCAGTGCACTTTTCATATGGCAGGGGGTCGAGGAGAGAGGCTACCAAAAGGCTGAAATGATAATTACATTGAATAACACATAAAAACTAACATTTTTCTGAATTATTTTAAGGTCCAATCAGCTTAAAATGAGGTAACGTTAAGTTTGTTTGTTTATTATAACTTATAACAGAGGAAATTTCATTTTTCAATGCACAAAACTTTAATGTCTTGCTAAAATGACCTCCTTTAGTCAATATTTGTAGGAAAGATGTGTTTTAACCTACTTGTGTTGTCACAAGCATGTTTTACTCACTCAGAAACAGTTCTTTGAGGTTGTATCTACGACATTTGAGATTCTATCTTGTATATGTTCCATCTAATATCGTTGGATAGATCAACTCTCATCACCATTTTACACTAAGACTCTGATAGATATATATATATATATATATATACACATATATATGTGTATTTGCCAAACCATGTGTTAAGAGTCTGGTGAAGAACTTGAAGAACACGCCATACATTTAAAGAAAAATGAATTTTCTTTAGCATTTTTGCAGGTAGTTGGTGCCCAGATTTATTTTCAACAATACCTCCATACAGACATCTATGTAGGCAGCTATAGCCTGACAACTCTTCATCTGGACACACACACACACAAATGGGGACAGATGTTGGTGAAATAAGGCAATGGGTGAACACACAGTGATAAAAGTGAAACATAGAAAATGAACATCATTACCATACACACACACACACACACACAGAGACAAACACAAAAACGAACATACACAGACTTTGTCCTCAGCGAAAACAACTGTGCTGACTCAGTGGTGGTTAAGTTTAGCCTGTGTTTCAACAGACGATGGCAGAGACACACCTCGCCGTGCAGTTTATTTGGTTTGACAACATGATCAAGGGACATTTATGCTGAAAAAGAAAATTGGGAAATAGAACAGACCTGATGTGGGTCTGTGTCAAATGAAACTGCTCCCAAACATAAACAGCAGTACAGTATAAACAGTATATACACGCTCAAGTGTGAAATTCTGTTCGTGCTGACAAAGCAATGGCTCTTTTTCCTCAACAGAAAAGCTGCGCACAACGTTGCACGGTCTGCGAAAAATTCCACATCACAGAAAGACAGAAAGACCCAACCCTGTTATGAAGTAATGTGATGAACCTGATGACCATGATCTGTTCCCTGTTGTTGTTTAGCCTTTGAAAGTGCATGTGTGCATGTGTGTGTGTGTGTGCTGCATATTTGAGCAGGTCAACACCCTGAATATCACAACATAGTCTCTTCTCACAAAGGGAATTAGGTAATTCTTTGAAATGACGTGCATATCTGGTTTGTGAGTTGATTTATTTCCTCAGCATCTCAGGTTCTCACGACCAAGCACTATTACGACACTCTGTGTTCACCACACGGGCTACTTTCTTTAATGTGATACTGCATTTACTGGTGGAAGTTCTGATGTTTCAGTAAAAAAACAAACATCTTGGTCTTTTGAACTAAAGCGAAAGGAGAAAAACAAGAAGAAATTCAGAGATGGACAAAGAAAGAGAGTGAGAATGTGTGGAAGACTAAATTATTGCCGTCTTTAATTATCTGAGCTCCTTTTGTCAATGCTGGCCGTTGGCATGGCAAAGACAGCTTTTGGCTTTGGGAATGCCAGCCATGCCACACGCATATCAACCGGTGAGAATGCTGGCAATGTTTCTTGTCTTCTTTCTTTCTGTTTCAGTTCAACACTACAGCTGAGAGCTGGTTCAACTCAGCTAAATATGTCTATAATTACAATGAAACACTAGGAAAAGCACTTGGCGAGCACAAACCCCCGCCAGGGCTACTCAGTTTCCCACAGGATACTGACCACCACCAAAATGTAATCATTTCTTTCTTAGGCCATTACCTACACCCACAGAGAAAGTAGTCGGAATCTGTTTTTAATTTTAAGAGGGAACATGAGGTTTAGGCAGAGAAGGGTAAGAACTACATTAAAATCCTTTACTGTATCGGTCACGGGGGTCAGACAGTGGAACAATCTGGATGAGGAGATGAAAAAATCAGCAAAACTGAGTGTATTTAAAAAGAAGTATGTAGAGATGACTATTAATCGATACAGACTGACACAGAAAGAAAGTATGACAAAGGTCAGAGACAGAAATTTGTAGACACTGGGGGAAACGGTGCAACGGCGCGATGGAACACCATGGACACATGTACATACACACATGGAGTCTGAGTTGACTGTCTAGAGCTAGACTATATCTCTGAGTGCTACCGGATGCTGAAACATGTTTTCTTTGTCAAAATGTCATTAAAAAAAAAAAAAAAAAAAAAAATAAGCAAAATAAAAAAAAAAAGAAATGAAATGTATGATGATAATGGGGCGGGACTGGTTAAGCTTTGCTTCTCCCGCTTTCCCTTTCGGTTATGTATATTGTGTGAACTGCAATGTTATGTGATGAGTGATCTAAATGTCATGACCGAAATAAAGAAATAAATAAATAAATAAATAAATAAATAAATATTCTGAGTTACGCTGCTCAAAAACAGTCAGACAAACACCAGCAAAAACATCATCCTGGTGAATGTAATCATATAATGTATTACTGTATTATAACTCTGTTTTAATTTTGACATATTTAAAGATTCAGTACAGATCTATGCTGTGCTAAAACGGTTCAATCTGAACTGTGAACCCTCTGTGTGTGTGTGAGAGGAGAGAGACAGAGAGAGCATTCAAAGTTGATCTTTTTGTCGCTGCTTCCTGTTCTTTGAAATGAATGAGGCATAATCCTCCTGATAGTTAAAAGCTAAAATAAACACACGTACGCACACATCCAAAAGAAACGCTGACATTGTTGTTCAGAGTTCAGTGGGACAAGGGGACTGCAGCTGAATGAGTCCAGTGAATTAGCTCTGAAACACACACACACACACACACACACACACACACACACACTAGTATAAACAGTGGAGGATGAAAGTGTGAGCCTCCTGAGTGGGGTGTCTCACCTCGACTGATTCTCTGTTTCTCTCCAGACAGAATCCCCGGTGTGTCGATCACACTGATGCTTTCCAGCACTGGGTTCGGCAGCTGAGCACACACAAACCTACATACAAACACACACACACACACACACACACACACACACACACATGAAGAGAGGAGACATTAAAGCATCAGGACAGAAGTGTAAAACATTTTAACAACAAACATCGTCCACACCAGACCTCAGTCTTTCCCTTATCTCCTCTATCTGGACTGCTCTGGCTCTCTGTCTTTATGCAGCTGGATAAATACAGGCAGGTTAGCGGCCGTCCTCACTGTGAACCCCCATAATCCCCACTGACAGTCAGCGCTGTCTCAATTCAGCCGCGGTGGGCCTTCGCAGTGAGGGCACTACTGCAAGAGCAAAGAGTTTTTGGCAGTTTCCCTTTACAAGATGACTGTGCAAAGATCAGTCTCTCCATCTCTCTCTCTCTCTCTCTAACCAGTGAGCAAATGGAAATTCAATCACATAGGAATGTTGAGCTGTGGTGTGGATTGTCACTCTCACTCTCTTCCCCACTGTTTCTGACACTGACCTTGTGAGGACCAGTAGTAGTACATCTGGGCATTAAGGCCTGGTCCTAATGAGGCAGAACCTCATTACTGAGGAGTTGGTTAAGTTAAGGGCTAAGATTTATGTTGGGTTAGGCATTAACTGGTTATGGTTAAAACCCTTTAACACCGAGCATGTCGCAGACGACACACTTGCGCAAGTAAACTCTGCATTACCGTAATTACACAACGGTTTGTGCTATGGGAAAAATTCCAGCGGTTGCTGAAAGCTGAGAAGCTGCACATCAAATGCCATGCCATATGTGGTTATTGAGGTTATTTCACTCGCACTGTTTCAGGAAGCTAGAGAATCTGCGTCTTTGTCACCAGAGAGGAGAGAGTGGGACGAACACCTGTACATAGTTTTCATTTTTTGGCCTGTTTTTGCACATTGCGAGACAAAGACTCAAAAAATGTTATTGTAAATATGTTTCATACGGTTCCAATTTCAAATTTGACACGCAAAATCTGTTGTTCATTTATAGCTGCAGTTTTTTCTAAATAAACCTTTTTGTTTTTCTTTTAAACCACTAAAACATGCAGTAAATTGTAAATAACTGCCAGATATTGAAAGTTATTGTGAGAAAAATGGACAAAAGCATTTAGTTACAGGACATTCTCTGGTCCTTTTTATGGTTAAAATAAGACAGACAGTTTGAGGGTTAAGTGTTAAAGGGTTAAGGTTGGGGATTATGTTTTGTTTATTCTCTGCAGGATCCTCAGAAGAATAACCTGTGTGTGTGTGTGTGTGAGAGAGAGAGAGAGATCATCTACCTGTTAAGGAATGCGTTTCCAAATGCGTTCAGCTTTCTGAAGGGCTTCTTCGGGTCAACCACCAAAGCGTTCCCGGGAATGACTCCCTCAGTGTCGCCGTGCATCACCGCGATGAAGGAATCCGTGGTGGGTTCAGGGCCGATCCGCATCCCAGGAAAGTCCTGCTCCAACAGGTATCTGTGGGTAAGATGGTAAGAAGTGGCGTTTAACTAAACAACACAAGTCTAGATTTCTGTGATATGTTCAAACCTCCAAAAGGGCTTTTTAGTAGGCTGCTGTAATCTATTCTAATAGATGCTGCCTGAATTATTGAATGATGGAGTAGAGGATGATGTATATAACCATCTGTTATTTATGTATTATGTATATGACAAGGGAATTATATTATTGTGAATGTATTAATGTGTCATGACAGAAAAACCCCCCACTTAATCTTAAACTCTCCAGCCATGAGAACTTGGAAAGGAAAGTCTGCAACAGCTGCATCTTCACTTCATCAATATGAATATCCGTCATATTACTATAAAATCCCTACATTCATCTGTAGGCGACGGAACAGATCGGCCACATCTGCAGCCCCTTATTTGAAAGAAAGTACTGTGCGCTTTTGTTTTCGTATTGTGATCATGTTGAAAGGAAATTGGTCTGGATGGTAAGATATGATTCAAAAATTGTCCGACGCGTAGTCTGTCTTGAATTAGACGCTGCTGGAGCAAAGATTGGGGGAATTTCACATAATCATAGAGTGGATTAGTGCTGTGCACTGGCTGTAAGAAAAAAACAGACTTAAGTTTGTTGTAAAAGTCCCTCTGAGGGAGAGTTTTATGTTGAGATGAGACAAAAACAGAGCGGCACACGAAAACACATTTTTTTCAGCTTGTACCTAAAGGTGATGGGTTCCTACATGACCATGAACTTCTTTCTACGGGCTTTCTAATACACAACAGTACCTTGCCACAGGCTTGTTTCCTCCCTGATGATCATAAACAGCTGTCTGGGGTGTAAGGGACACTGGGCTGTCAGATGTAGATTATATGCATGTTTGGCTTTGACATACAATACACTTCTCGAATCTGGTTTTCTTAATGCGATTTACAACAAAATATGACCAATATTATTACAGTATTATACATAAAGGGCTAGCGCTATTACGAGAACAATTGATGTCAAATTGATATCACATTTTGATCCGGATTTCGGTATATGGTGATATTTCATGTTTGTCTAAATAATGAATAATAAAATATATATAAAATGAAATAGCCATATACATTTTTGGTGCAGGGAGATACGGTGGGACCTGGTAAGTTGATCTTTTTTGTCATTTACTGTATATTTCATGTACATGTGTCACTTACAAAATAAAATAAATCATCATCAACGGTAACACATAAATCCCCCACAATTTGTGACTCGAAAAGGCTGGAATTAAATCATTCTACTTGTTCCATGTGCTATGAAAAGCAAATGTGTGATAGAGGAATGAATTCATAAAATTCGTATTTAATGTGTGAATGCTCCATCATGATTTGAGATATTTTACTTTGTAAGTATTGAACTAAAGCTTGACTTCAAAAAAATGTATGGCATGTATGGCAGTTTCCCAAAATTATAATTTTTTTATACAACTGTTCACCTAATTTTTAGCTATGTAGCTAATAGAGTTGAGTATGGTTTAAGTGTGAAAGAATGACTCATCAGCTGTTAATTCAGTGATATAACACATGTTACAAATGAAGGTTTAATGACCTTCTGTCAAGTTTCTGCACACAGCAGTGGGAGCACAGGCCAAAAGAACAACATTTACGACTTTTAAAAAAATGGGGGGTCATAAATTTGAAGTGCGAGCCTGAGCGTGTTTACATTGTAATGGCTACCAGATGTAAAGATGGGTCTCTTATACATCTTCTCCATAAACACACACATACACCTTGTCAGAGGAGCCAGCAGTGCCTGGCAGAGCCATCTCTCTCTCCACACACACACACACACGTCTGTGTGGTGAGAGTCCTACGTTTCCTGTGGGGAGGCTCTGCATGCATCAGATTGTATGTTTGATAGAAGAAACATTAGTTCACATTCATTCATCACAGTTTAGTGCAGTTTCTTCATTCCACTGGCACCAAGATACCCACAGCCTAAAGGTTCCAGATCATGAAACTTTAAAACTCTACTGTATAAGAATTAGTAGCTGACTGCAGATTCCTTATGTAATCTTTTACCAGAAAATATGGTAAACGCACGCTCTTGCTGGTTTGTCCTTTCAGCTGCTGTAGAAATATGGTGGTGCGAGATGGCAGCCTCTCTGAAGCAAGGCCCGGTGTGTTACAGTACATGTAAATGTTTTTTTCTAAGGCTTCAAAAAACAAACTCGTTGCTGCTCACAGTTAATACTTTTAATGCCTTCAAATAAACCCTCTGAAATTTTACGTACACACTAGACCTTCATGACAGCGCATCTGTGCAGTCATCTTAAAGGGAAAACTCACAGCTTCACAGTGAGACTCTTGTGATGTGAAATGAGATGCTGTAACTGCACAGCAGCTCTCACCGAGGGTTACTCAGCACTTTGCAAATTCCTCATCTTAGTGTTACATCGGCGGCGGTGAGAGGTCACACTGCTGAGTGTGTGGGTGTTGTCCTGAGTGGAAGACGGGGAGAGTATCGGAGCAAATCAGAGACAGAGGAGGAAGAGGAGAGAAAGCAGGGATGTTTGCGCTGTCCTGTCTTGTAGCAGGAAGTCACTAACAGCATCCTTTCTCTGGCTTTCAACTAATGACTAACAAGACTGTGTGTGTGTGTGTGTGTGTGCGTGTGTGTGAAAGGAAAGATGTTAACAGCACTCAAGTGGTTCAAAAGAGGCCTTTATCACCCAGCTGCCAATATCTCCTCATGTCGCACACACATACACACAAATGCCTCTTGTAGGTCTCCTCTGACAAAAGTATTGTTGTTATTGTTATTATTATTATTATTATTATTATACTAAATAGAAGTCAGTTTGGCTAATGTGAATATTGAGTTCAGTGGTGCATGACATTTGGCGGTTTTTGTAGTTTGATATTGATTTGGCCTTTGTGAACAGAAACAATGTAACATGATCTGTATGCTGCATCCTGCCTTTGAAAACAGGCTCTGTCAAGTAATACTATCAGACCTGACTGAGGGAGCGTTTGTGTGTATACACTGGCAGAACAGGGGCGGGTGGGGAGCAAGAAGCGTTTGATCAGCTTTGAGAGCAGTAGAATTCAATTCTGAAACTTTTCTTGGACGTGCAATGTTGCTGTCGCCTCTGTCTGTCTTGATATACAACAAATCACTTCCTGTGTGCGGTACAGAAATGTCACCTGGCGACACGGGATCTAAACCCTGCTATACTGAAAAACAGAAAAGAGTTGTTTCGCCCTAATCAGCATTGTGTGGACTCATTTGACAATGGTTTGAAGGTCACACAGACCTTTGATTACATTCAAAAGTTGCACTACAGCTTCAAGTTTAACATGTATCAGACTCTCCTGTGCATGGTGACAACACACTTCCTTGGTAAATATTTGTGTCATAGAGAAGAGAGATGGACTAACGACGTGACCAGAGTCTTTAGAAAAAATATGTAAAATAGTTTCCACAACATTTGTGCAGATCATGAGAGTGTGAGTTATTCAGTAAGGATCACATCTAGGCTGGTATAGTCAGTCAGGACTAGGAGGAGGATCACAAGACCTCCTGCCCCTCAGGGACTGACAGTCTAGCCTCCTGTGTCAACTGACTCTACTAATAATGCACAAAGTTGTTTTTATATCTTAGTGAAGACACATCATTGACATAATGCATTCCCTCACTCCTTACCTTAACCTTCACCATCACAACTAAGTGCCTAACCTTAACCCCAATTCTAATCCCAACCCTAAAACCCTTTACAGTTATGGGGCCCCAGACAAAATGTCCCCACAAGGTCAAACTGTCCTCACAATGATAGGTTTATACATTTTTTTGGACCTCACAAAGATATGAATACACACATACTATCACACATCAATAATTCCTCTGAGAAGGAAGAACACAAATTTTGTATACACCCCCAATTCACAAGTCATGAGTCTGTCAGTGTGATGATCATCCACACGCAGATACAAATGCATACGCCTGCAGATCCATGTGCCAAGTATCACGTTTGTTAGTGAGTGTGTGTTATGTTGGCTGTCATATAAACATTTAATGGATTCAGTAAAAACTTACAGAAAAGTGCTTCCAGACATTTGGATTGGGTGTTTTCTTGTGTGTGATAATTGACCTTTATTTCCAATATTCTTCTCACATAGTTGTGTGCATTCTCTTCTCTTGAAATGATTATTATTATCAGTATTATCTGTACTGCTGAAGCTGAGAGAGGGAAGAGTGAGTTTGGGTGTGTCAGCCTCAGCCTTCCCCTTTTTCTTTCTGTTTTCTGTATTGACTGTCATCATATATACAGTGTGTGTGTGTGTGTGTGTGTGTGTGTGTGTGTGTGTATTGACTGTTCATGTTGCACTCTCACCGTATGAAGCTTGTCTTGCCAGTGGAGTACTGTCCCACCAGTAAGACCATGGGCTTGTTTTCAAAGTCAGCATCCTCCAGAGCCGGGGAGTGGAACTCATGAAACTTGTAGCTTTCCTCCAGAGGCAGCAATTTGGTTTTGTAGAGCTTCTTCAATCCATCGCTGACAGTCTGAAACACTTCTGGCTCCTTCCTCCTGTCGTCTGTTCCAAGCCAACTGAACATGTTTGCTTATCGTTGGAGTAGTAAAACCTCCAATATGGTCAAGAATGCTGTTTTTTGTTGTGAATGTGTCGTTGTAGTTAATAAATGTGAAATGTCTTTGATGTATTGGATATTTGCCCACGAAAAAGACAAAAAAATTATCTTTTAAAAGGCTGTTTTAGTCATAAAAAATAAATAGAATAGTAGCAGAGGGAGAAATGTTATTGTAACTAACACCGATTGGCCAACTGGTTGTTGATTATAATACAAATGTTAGTCCTTTAAATAATATTCAGTCCAGTTATGATTTAGTAATATTTTTTATCTGCTAGACTCTCAATTTAAATCTGATCATCAGCCCTTTCATGTCCAGGCCACTTGTTCTCCTGGGCCGAAACAACACTGCACTCAGTGAGTTTGGATATGTTTCCCAACAATCTTTAAATAAACAAACAGCCCAGAAAAAAAATAAAACACCTAAATCATTCTGTTCATGCACAGCATCACGTTACCGCTATTCAATTTCGTCCAAGAGCAAGCGGAGGAATCCCAAAAATGATGCACCGAGCTGCTGTCAGAGCACAGCCGCCCTTATTGTTCAGCTGCTCCCGCTCTTCTGCCAACAAAGCACAACTCAAGGTCCAACTCTTATATACCTGTCGCTGTTAAAATGAAGAGAAACCTGTTTTGAAATGCGTTACGAGTTCATTTCTGCCACAGCGTAGCGGTGAATGTACGAGCAGCTGATGCCCTGCAGCTCCATTTAAATGCCGAGTCGAAGGAAATCCGAGCCCGCCGGAAGTGCCCAACGACTGGCAGACCGACCCACCGAGGTCCCGCCCCTCTGATGCGGGGGATGAAGCCGATCAGGGCGACGCCATGATGGATGAGGAGAGGATGGAGGATGGACAGTGCACCACCCAGAGGATTCTCTGAGAAATTAGTCAGCTATGCATTTTTTTTTCTTACATTACAACACTGAGAAGTGAATATAAAGATATTTAATTTCCTTTAATGTTAAATATTCCAATAAAAAACACCACACAAGTCTCTCGAGCTTGCTAAAGAGCAAGATAAACCTTTCACCTGCCACACCTTGTTTAAACACTTTGCTGTGCATTTAAAATTATTTCGACAATTGTTCGCATTCATTTATACAGTGCAAACATGTCAAATTTTAACACATAACACTCTAGCCATGCAAGCAACTTCATACAATGCTGCTTCAAACTTGCTAATACTGCGCTTTTTGGCACATTTATAGTTTAAATAGTAAAACACACACAAATAAATGTTATTGGAAACAATAAATAATCCACAAGCACAGACGGCTGTAATTAAAACACTTAAACAATAAACCATCTTTAAATTATGGTTCTATACGTTTATTTTTTTCTGAAATATCATTCTGTTTACTCATGTCCTTACAGTAAATCTAATGAGTAGTTTGTAATTTGACCACCAGATGTCGCTAATGACCTACTGGTTATTGCTTTAACAGGCTAGTGTAAAGAACAATAATATTTCTCATCAAAGGTTTCCTGACTTTCTAAACTGCGCATTCACCCTGATTATATGAAAAATGCTGGCGAGTTTAAAGCCTCTAAAAGGAGAGAATACTGGTTAATGAACAGACAGCCTTTGGTTTTTACTTTCATTAAAATAACAGGAATGATATAACATAATGACCAGAGTAAAACCATTTTAGGAAACTGGATACAACTTTAATGCACAGCATCTAACGGCCCCACCACATAGTAGACAACCCGGGTTTTTTTTTGCAAATCCCCCCCTTCTTGTGATCTTAGACACAGGGTTAACAGGGAATCTACAGAAAGAGATTTTACAGTTATTTTCAGTATGAGACTCTATGATACAGAATGCAGAAGTCAGCTGAGGTGAGATGGTTAACGTTCTACATGTACACACAGTTTCAGTAGTTTTAGCTTCATGAAGGCAGAAATACAAACACTTATGTAAGAAGCAGAAGAGCATTGACAAAACATTATAATTATTTCCTTCATTACTACATGGTGGAATACAACCGAGGTGGCTTTCTTCTGCATCACAAAGACACGATAGTGAAGTGAAAGAATTTACTGTGCATTGATACAGAATTAAAAAACAACAACATTATTTTATGTTTATATAGCTCTAATGCAAAACAAGAGACAGTAGTTCATAATTAAGCTGGTAAAAACAAACAAGAAAACCATGGAGCATACTAGTTGTAAACAAAATTACTTATTCTGCAGACAATGGGTTTAGAGAAAAGAGAAAAAGAAAGTGCAACAAAATAATGTTATAATGATCAACTGTCCCTTTTTTTAGTACAAGGAAAGAAACACGACACATGTGTGAGTCATGCAGCCTCCTTATTCATATAAAACCTACATTGTGTAAAGAATAACATCTAAAGTTCTACATCATACATGAACATAAAATGGTCCTATTCCACATTACATCAGCCTCTCCTTCATAAAAATAAAGATTACATATAATTTAACCATACTATCCTTCATTTTTTTTTAAAACAAACCCTATTCAAAGGTCTTTCAGCAAGAACGGTTTCAAGTGTTAAACCCGAAACTAAACGGAACCAAATCAAAACTACTACGGCTAACCACTGTCATCATTTAACACAGAAGTATATACTCATGGTAAACTCAAAATGTACTGTTAAAAAACCCCCACAATAACAAAAAGATTCCATGTCGTTAACAAAAACAAAACTACATTTCGATGGTGAAACATGACACTAGGCTAGAACATGCAATTAGTGCTTTGTTGGACTGAGATATAATAATAACACATCAACATAATAGAAATATGAATATACAGTAACAAATTGCTTAAAATTGAGGTGATCACAGTGTGATATGATTAATATTGATTGGAGTGACATGTTAATCAGTAAGATACAGTAGGTCAACTATACTAAAAACATAACCAAACTAATTAGCGCTTTAATATTTTGTCAGTATTATTTGTATTAAAAATTAATCACAATTATATTTTGTATTATTTTCATTTTTTTTGTAATAATGGGGGTAAATACAGTACATTGATGAATATCATCTACTGGTCCATTGAGATGACCACGTTCCATTTGGTGAATATATCATCCACCTCCCATCCTGTTTCCCCACCTCTCTCCATCTCTCTCAGCACCTCTTCCTCAGATGCTTGTTTGACTAAGACGTTTTCCAACTTCAATTTGCCTCCCACTACGTTCACCTCCTCTCGTCCTAAGTTGCCCTCACTCCCTTCCGCTCCCTGCATGCCCTCATCAAAGCCTGCCTCTGTGTCAATCTCTGGAAACACTAGTTTCCCAGTTTCAGGGTCCCAGTTAATGCAGAGTCCCACCTCCTCCTCCTCTTCTTCTTCCTCCCCTTCCTTCTCTGCACTGTGTGCTGAAGCTACACTCAGAAGCCCATAGTCATCTGCCAAGGAATCAGATTGGTCAGCGTGGATGGGAGAGATGTTTCCTATGTTCTGGGAGGCATATGAAGAGAGAAGGGCTACTGCCTCACTTCCTTCCTCTGCATTTCTATCTGTCTTTCCATTTGCTTCTACTGGACTGTGATCATGTGTGCATGTGTGGGGTGACTTCTGTGAGAGGTAGGAGTTTGTCTGGGGAGAGTTAACTCCGGTAAAGTGACCAGCTCCCCACTTCTTCTTCTCGTAACTGTCTCCTGCTATGCATATCTGATTTGTACCGTTCAGATTATTCCCATCTCCACCTTGGTCTTGCCTCCTCTCTCTCGCCGTCTCTTCTCCTTCGACGCAGGTTTGAGGAGCTACTCCAACAAATCCATAATCAATCAACAAGTCATCAGGCTCTGGAGGTGTTTCTGGTCTCTGGCGAGCGTATGGTGGCACAAGATCATCTTTTTGCATATGGAGGTCTGATAGTGACTCATTGTTGATGCCACTGACGAGGATGAAGTTGAGATTGAGATTCTCGGGAGAGAAGGTAAGAGATGGAGGCCAAAAAGTAGGTGAGTTCTGGAGGATGAAGGAGAAAAGGGGTGGCGTTTTACAGATTGAACATTTGCTTTTTTGAGATTTATAAAATGAACATTGCATGCCATGTAAATTTATTTTTTTAATACTACAAATACTAACTATTAGTTCCTAGCACTTCTACAGTTCAGTTTGTAACAAAAGCTTTTCTTCTTTGAAACTGTTCTACACTTCCATGCTTAGATAAATGCTTCATCAGGGTAATTTTCTCTGACTAGAGAAACTTCATTTGTACTTTTATACTGTTCATATGTATTTATTGCTTTAAATATATTAATAACATTTACAGGGGGTTACAATAGATGCATCATAATCAAAGCCCATTTTCATAGCAATATGGACTAATATTTGACAAAGCAGTTTCCTTTGTTTGTGTGTGCATTACCAGCATACGGCTCTTCTGTCCTTTTCCCGTTAGGTAGTTATGGAGTAAGTAGGCCACCACAGCAAGTATACACAAGCAGACAGATGGAACCACAATAGCCCAAACCACCTTGTGCAGATGAACAATCTCAGGGTCTGGAACGAGATGGGTGAAACAATATATGTAAATACACTGTACATATGTATGTACTTATATATATTATATACTGTATAAGGTAAATAACAAATATTAGGAGAGCTCAATCAAAGTAAAAAGACTTTGTTTCTTTGACTTTGTACAAAAGAAAGCATCAAGGATGCTCAGTTTCCCACAGTGTTTGTAGTCCACTCCTGTTTTGCAAAGTAATTGTTTTAAAAAAGGTCCTGACTCTGGATCCAGACCTGGATGTCCACTAAAAGAATTATCTTTTCCTTGGGGCATAACCTACATCTAGAGAAAAAACACTGGCTGTCTAAGTGGCAGCACATAAATAGGTATGACAAATGTGTGAGACGGAAACAACCTCAACATATAGATAGATTGCATTAATGTGTGTGTTAATTGGTATGAATTGGTGAATGGCCAAACTGTAGAGTGGCTAGAAAAGTTCCATTTAAATATGGACCACATATTTTCCCACACATATTTCATATTAAACTCCGTCTCAGGCACATTCATTATTCTTCTGTATCTTGTTAACATTCCTTTCGACCAGACCAACAGGAACATCATGTACTCAAAATCTCACACAGCAGCAATGTGGTTTGTACCTTGAGGTGTGGTTATGCAGTGCCACGCTGATGACTGACACTTGATGGGCATGGAGAGCAGTCTCATCCTCGCAGAAAAGCAGTGCTTTTTATTGGGATGTATCAGTTGGTATGTGTACGGATTAGAGTCCACTGGATAATGATACTACAAACACACACACACACACACACAGAACACCAATACCATATTAGTGTATAATTGGTTCATAGTTACAGTGGCAATTCAAAAGTGTTTGATTTATTGTGGGGACAGCTATGACTTCTTTTTCTACTCACTGTCTTTTTGTGGATTTGGACGGAGAGGTTGTATGTCAGCTGGGGGTATAGTGTTGCCATGGAAACCACTGGGAAGTGATTGTTGGGTTGATGTCTAATGGGTACCTTCATATCAATTATGGCATTATTGCCCTCCATTTCCACAGAAACCAGCGGAGGACCCAAAGTAGCTATATGGATGGATGTAACATTTTTGTTATTGTCGTGTCAAAATATTTTCATTTGTCAAGTGTCAGTTTAACTCACTGTCCAACTTTGGATCAAATCTCCTTGTTATGGCCCATTTGGAGGACTCTCTCTTGCCCACAGCACGGACTTTGGCATAGTATGACTCCTCTGTATCCCATGTCTCCAAGCTCAGGTCACACCAGCTCCGTGCTATGTCCGTACACTGCTGTGCCGCCCTCCAATGCACCCGTTTCCCTTTACTTCCCTGTATAGTGTCTCCGTAGCTGGAAAAGACAATGCAGGCCCAAAGAGATGAGATGACTGCTCTGAAATCGTGCACAAGCAGGGATCATAGCAAAACGTTCCCTCAGGTGAAGAACTTTACGTTATACCACCTGTTTGTTCAGGTGACTTTGCTCTTTTGTGTTTGTCCTAATTCTCTCTTGACTTCTCTTTTATCAACAAATTCCTCTGAGACTTGCAAAAGAAAGCCTTTGTAAAAAACCCTGACTTTACTTCACATATGTTAAGTCCAATGTAGTGACAGTGTGACCCATATACTAAAGAACCTCTCTGAACCTTTACAGGGCCTATTCTATTGGGGAAAAAAACACAGACATACGCATATAGTTATCCATATTGAATGTATATTTTTAAACTTACATGGCATACTGCACTGTAAAGTGTGTATCCTCTGTTGTGCCATTTGCTGGAGTCCACTGCAGCACGTTCCTGAGATTCACTGAGGAGAAGGTGACATTGATAGGGCTGGGAGGTGTGGAAGACACTGAGGAGAAAAAGGATGGGAAGAAGTTTGAGAGAGAGAAAAAGAGAGCGAGAGAGAGAGAGCGAGAGAGAGATAAATTAGTTAAATATATTAATTTTCCTGCCAGCTTGTGCAGATAGCTACATCTTTAAATCTTCTCTTATAATAAAGATACTTGTTGCTACCACATAAAACGTGATGGCTATAACCCAGTATATATTTATTTGTTGTGCTTACTAGATACTAATGTCTTGATATTAAATGTACAGAATGCACAGTTAAATTCATCCATCTTCTTCTGCTTTATCCACCACATGAAGGTTGCGGTGGGGTGCTGGTTACAATCCCAGCTGACAAGTAGTGAGGTACACCCTTGACAGGTCTCCAGTCCATCACAGGGCCACACAGAGAAAACCCAAACTAAAAACACAACGTAAAAGGGAACTGTCATACTGTCCAATAATCTATTTTGCAAGCTGGGACACGTTGAACTGGAGCCTGTAATAAATATATGAATGACATGATCTACAAAATCAAACGACTGGCTGTGACAGTTTCTTTCTGAGAAATGTAGCATTCCCCTTTCCCCCGAAACTTCCCCATCCTTTATTTTTATTTATATAATTTGTACTGACTGTGGGTGTTCAAGTTTGCATGTCTCACGTCCTTGTTATCGCATATTTTTAATGAATACATTTTTGTAACCCTTAACTTTTCCCCTCAAAAAACACTGTAAAGTTGGTTCATCTGTACTAACATGAATAAATATTACACCCTATAACAGCTTTGCTTTACCCAGAGGGGATCCGCCCCCCTGGTTGAGAACCTTTGCGTTGGTTAGACTTTAAAAGTTAAAGTTAACGCATGAGGAGGAGAAAAATAAAGGACAACAGTGTTTCTTCAGATTGTGAATTAATTAATGAACATTTACAATGTAGTATTAGAAAAGTGGGTTGATTAATGCTAATGACAGTTAGCAAACTTTGGGGGCATGAGTTCGATGTAAAGGCCCCTTTTTACTTTGAGCCTCCAAAATCCCTTGAAATGTCCCTGACTTGTTGCCCTGTTAACAAAAACAGTGTCGCAACTTTGAATTTCGAGTGATTAATGATTAATCACTGCAGTGTTAGTCATTAATAACACAGGAGAAACACACTACAGGCCTTAAGGAGTTAAGTGTTATGCAACTCTGTAGGACTATAAGAACAGAAAAGCGAAAGAAACAACCATAACACTCATAGATGCATACATACCTGCATAGGACAGAACCGCCAGGTCCAGAACAAATGACAGTGTCCACATTTCTGCGTGGAGTGATCATGTTTTCTCCACAGACATGTTCTGCTCCTCCAGCTCACCTGTCGTCCACGTACACAATGCTGGCTGCCCGAGATCCTCTTTCTCACCCTGACAAGTTTCTATATGGTCGAAAAGAAGACAATGAGGAAGTGAAGATTAAGTCGCAGTGGTGCCGTGTTTATATGTATCTGTTAACGTACCGCCTGCGCGTCAAATTTCCGTGGAGGAGGACGGAATGTCACCTCACCTGTTTGTGTGTGTTTGTGTGTGTGTGTGTGTGAGAGAGAGAGGGAGAGAGAGAGAGAGAGAGAGAGGGAGTGTGTGTGTGTGTGTTAGAGAAAGCGAAACAAAACAACAACAGAAAATCGTAAATTATGTCATTTGTAAATGATTTACAAATGACATAATTTACCATTTTTACACTACACACATACAAACATATATAATTATACGAAAAATAAAATATAAAAGACGTATTTTTTTTAAACAAACACAAAACAACTCGTTATACAACAGTTTGAAACGGCATGTAAGTTAATTCTGCAGCAAATTCAAAATATTTGTGACCTAAACTAAAACTTGTCTGACATTTTTTTTATTTCATATGTCATCCACAGCTACATCTACTGGCCAATGTCCATCACTGCAATATATTTCACATACTGTAGGTCACACAGATCAGCGATAAACAGATTCCTGAAAGTCAATGCCGATTCATAGTAGTATTTAACTTTTTTTTATTCTATCGATATTAAAACCACCATTCACAATAACCACAGAGGCCAAGAGTTTCACATAACGATGACCAAATGAAGCGGAACTGTGCAGCTTCTGTCTCTGTACTAATGTGAATCCGGATTGTTTTGGGTGTTGCACGTCTCACGGCGCCGTTAGCAGTTAGCTCTTTGAGAGGAGTGTGTTCGCTTAATGAAAGGAGTAACTGGGTTTTTTTTTATGTGTATGATGCATCGCTAATAATTTACCCTATTTTGATGCAGACATGGCGCTTTCTATGGAGACGCAGCTCCAGAGCATCTTTGAAGATGTGGTGGTAATTTTGCACGTCCATAAACTGGTTCTGAAAGCTAACACTTGTTAGCACCACATACAGCGTTAGCCCCTTGTCATTGTCCTATGGTTATCTTTGCAAATAAATAATATTCACCAAAATATGGGGACATAATTGGCCTCTACGTGCAATAACGTTATCCCGCTAGCTAAGGCTGTAGCATCTGAGATTATATTATATTGATATTTCACAACAATGAAGCTTCGAGAATTCTTTCACTGTTTACACATTTTTAAAATTGCCCTTAAGGCCTGAAATTAATTAATTGCATTTTGTTTTTGCTAAGACATTCTCCTGTCAAATGCATGTACCTGAGCTTGACACTACTCGCGAACACCGGTTATAAATAATGTATTGCGTTGCTGCAAGAGCTGTCAACTGAACTCTATGTGGACTCTGTTTATAAGGGAGAAAGATGCTGATTAATTTTTTTTTGTTTTCCCAATGAAGTTTTTCTTTTGTTGAAGTTGTTTTCTCCTCCTTTCAGAAAACTGAGATGATAGAAGAGGCCTTTGCTGGGTAAAATGGCTCACACACATACACACTCCTCCTAACACTGACTTATCATTTCCTTCTAACCAATTTTTGCTGGTTAAAGATGGCAGTTAGTTTTTGCTGTTCTGATTTTATGTTTCAGGAGGACGTACACTAATGACAGAAAATGTACAATAATTGCCGTCGTTATTTTCTCATGCTTGTATAGTAAATTCATTGGCTGAATGTACTGCTTTGTTGTGGTTTAGGATGTTTATGGACACTCCTGAGGATGAGAGGACTAAACTGATCAGTTGTCTCGGGGCCTTCAGACAATACTGGGGAACACTGCCACAGGTCTCTGCTCAAAGAGGAACAGACACTAATTTGCTCAGAGGATGATTGATTAACCAGATTTTTTTTAACATTGTCAATGTCTCTCTGCAGGAGTCTCATGAACAGTGTGTACAGTGGATAGTGCGGTTTATTCACAGTCAACACAGTCCTAAGAGAATCTCCTTTCTCTATGACTGTCTTGCGATGGCTGTGGAGACCAGCCTGTTACCACCAAGGTACACATGCACTCACATTCAACAATGAAGATAGA